>NW_010107824.1:0-93981 GCF_000699245.1 Pterocles gutturalis
CGAGCCAAGGGCTAACCCACCACACCATTTTTAAAATTTTAATTAAAAGACAATCAATTGATATCTGTTTGTTACGGAAACTAAGCACTGTTTATTTTCCCTAGAAATAATCTATATGGGAGACATCACTATGTGTGCTGCTTTTGGCTGGGATAGAGTTAATTTTCTTCATTGTAGCTAGTATGGGGCTATGTTTTGTATTTGTGATGGAAACAGTGTTGATAACACAAGGATGTTTTCATTATTGCTGAGCAGTGCTTGCACAGCATCAAAGCCTTTTCTGCTTGTCACACCACCCCACGAGCAAGTGGGCCGGGGGGGCACAAGAAGTTGGGAGGGGGCACAGCTGGAACAGCTGACCCCAACTGACCAAAGGGATATTCCATACCATATGACATCATGCTCAGCATATAAAGCTGGAGGAAGAATAAGGAAGAGTTGACGTGACATTTAGAGTCGTGACATTTGTCTTGTCAAGTAACTGTCACGTGTGACAGAGCCCTGCTTTCCTGGAGATGGCTGAACACCTGCCTGACAATGGTAAAGTAGTGAATTAACTCCTGGTTTTGCTTTGCTTGTGTGCTTGTCTTTTGCTTTACCTATTAAACTGTCTTTATCTCAACCCATGAGTTTTCTCACTTTTAGTCTTCTAACTCTCTCCCCCACCCCACCAGAGGGGAGTGAGTGAGAGGCTGTGTGGTGGTTGACAGCTGGGGTTCACCCACAGCACTATGCAAGGCCTAGTTCTTAAAATCTGCAAAATGCGTGTGAATATAAGGAAAAAATCATCAGAAGCTTCCCAAAGAAGGGTGAATCTATTTTGAAGTCTCAGTTATGACCTGTATTGTCTGAAGCATAGATCCACAAGGCAGCAATTTGGTTTCCTTTTTCTTCTGTTCATCTAAAGGGAAGTGATTAGACATCTATATAATTCCTATCTGTCCTACAAATGTGATGCTTCTTTTCTAGAATTAATCTGCTAATAGGCACAGTACTGGTTTTGACTTTATAGGAAGAAATGCATAGAAAAGATAGTACAAGGGAAATAGTATTATTTGTGCCCTGATCCTCTTAGAAGGATTCCCCTCTGTATCAGACACCTAATAGCAGGGGTAGGACTCTGTTTCCTAGACGCGCTGTCATATTAGCAGATCATTTCAGGTGTTCTGTTTCAGTATGTGCTCACTAGTTTCTTTTGACTGTATGAACTGTGCTTCTAGTGACAATAGCAAGAGCTAGCTCACATTAAACCTTGTATTGTAGATACCTACATTTGGATAAGTGAATCTGGAGATAAATTCCACTCTGTGTTTTCAAAGGTTGGCTAACTAGAACAGCTCTCTGCCAGATGTTGGCCAGTAGCAGTGAGATTAGACACGCTAAGCATGAGTCATTTTTCTTACTTGGAGTCCCATTAAGCAGATTCTGCTCAGGGCCAGCAGACGTGCTTAAGGAAAGGAAAATACCCTGCTTCATTGTGATTTACCCAGTTGCAGAAACAGAGGGTTATACTACAGCTCAACAGACACAGACTTCATCAAAGGCATCCTTTGTGGCACCACATAGTCACTAGTATTTTTTATGTCAAATCCATTAGGTCTCTGACACATGGATCTTTTCTCCCATTTGGCTTCCTTTCTCAAGTATATGTTGCATGCAGTCATCCCTGGTTAACGGCTTTTACAGCACAAGGTTAAATTAAGGACCCCCTGAGCAGCTGGCATATTTCTCATTCAGACATATGATTTGGGCTTGTTATGAACATTGTGAGCATGGACAGATCATATGGAAACATGTGACAAGTTTCCCAGAAGGGCATGGACCACTTGTTTTTATTTTATTTTCAGTGATGCCCTAAGCATTATGGACATGGGTCAATCGATGCCATTTTAATTCAGGACCAAAATGTCTCTGGGATCCAACCTGAAGGAACAAAAATATAGCCTTGACAAAAGGTTGTAGACTGAAATAAAGTGCCTAAGGATAAGAAACTAGTCTTGAAGAAGGGAATTTTTTGAGGGAAAAGGCTGACTGAGATGTCTGAATGAGAACAAGTCTGAATAGAGAAGGATGTATGAGAAATAGGCATAAATGTCCTTGTCCTTTATTATGTCTATTCCACTATTTTTCATTTTTTTCCAGCATTTATAGGCTTGAATAGAAATGCTGATGTGTGTAAGACTCCAGCTCCAAGGCCAAAGGGTGCATCCTGTGACCAGTTTTAGGATGTGAGAAACACAGTTTGGAACACTTACGCAGGTGATAGTGAGATAGAAAATATAACATCCTTAAGAGTGTCTTACAGATTGCAACAGTGACATTTGCAAAATATGTCAGTTGTTAGACAGAGTGGAGACAGCTGGCTGTCAAAAAAAAAAAAAAAAATTCTTAAATACCAGGAAGAAAAATCAGAATATGTCAGTTGTTCTTAAAAGAAGTTATGTATGAACTAAATAGCTGCAAAATAATCATTTATTACATATTGTATTGATACCTTACATAGATAAATTCAGTCATTAGCAAATAAAAACAGGAAATATTAATTAAGGTTAAGGTTTCCTAATCAAATTGTTCAGTAAAAGCTAATTGTAGACAAAAATACTGATCATATATTGTGACTTGCAGAAGTACTTGAGATTTATTAAAACATTTATTGTTTGTTAATTTAATTTCTTGCCAATTAAAACAGAGTAGGATGGTAAGAAACGAACACAAAACTGAAAACTCCTTCCCCCCCGCCATGGCCTGCCCTTTTTCACGCAGCTTCACTGCCTCATTGCCAGCTCCTTTACCGCCTCCTGCCACCGTGTGGTGCAGGGACAACAGGGAATGGGGGTTGCCATCAGTTCATAACAGCTCCTCTCTGCTGCTCCTTCCTCCTCACATTTTCTTCCCTGCTCCAGCATGTCTCCTCTCCATGGGCTGCAGTCCTTCAGAATAAGATTGCTGGAGCACAGGCTCCTCTCTACGGGCTGCAGCTTCCTTCAGGGCACATCCACCTGCTCCAGCATGGGGTCCTCCATGGGCTGCCGCCGTGTGGTTATCAGCTCCAGCGTGGTGCTCTGCATGGGCTGTAGCGGGACAGTCTGCTCCATTGCAGTCCTCTCCACCGGCTGCAGGGGAGCTTCTGCTCTGGCACCTGGAGCACCTCCTCCCTCTCCTTCTTCTCTCATGTGGGTGCTTACAGGGTTCTTTCTCTCACTTCCCCCCCGGTCCCTCCAACTCCTCACACTGCCAGGCAGCATTTTACCCTTTCTTAAACCTGTTTTCCCTGAGGTACCACCACCACCTTGTCTGCGGGGCTCAGCCGTGCCCTGTGGTGGGTGGGGTGGAGCCGGCTGGAACCGGCTGTGTCCGGCACGGGGCAGCCCCGGCCTCTCCTCTCCTCACAGAGGCTGCCCTGCAGCCCCGTTGCCAGCGCCTGGGCACATAAACCCAGTGCGATAGCACACTGGGCACTGGTGTGTCAGGTACTGTGGGAGACTCCTCTGTCTTTATCAAGGGGTAAATCACTTCTGGAAGTGGGGCCAAGCAGACAGGCTGGGGAAGTAATCAGCCCAGCTTAATCCCTTGGGCTCAACCGTGAGTCCACTGCTGTACTGACACCACAGAAGGGGCAAAGTTTGGAAGGTCTGGCCTGTCCGATGTCAAAAACTGATATTTTTTTTACAGGTCTGCCTACAGTAAGTTAACAAGTGTATTGCTCCGTGAACTCTTTTAATTTAAAATTTTAATTTACTTTTAATTTGATGATTTTTAAAAGTAAAAATCAGAGCGAACATTTTGCACATAGATCTGCTTATGTACAGTCAGGACTGCAGTGGTTCCTGTTGCAATGCTGAGTAGTTTTGACAGATTCAGGACTAGTTCTTTTGAGACAGTCACCAACTACCAAAATCCCAGTAGCTTCACACTGTGAAAAACGGTCCTGTGATTGATGCCTTTTTTAACAATGTCCACAGAAAAGGGAAAAATTCAATACATACCAAAAAAAAGGTACCTTCTTGTGACCTGTGCTGAGCAACAACAGCCCAGGACGAAGCTGCCAGTGATCACACTTTAAGGTTCTTGTCAGTGGACTGAGAAAGTTGCCGCTTCTGCTTCTCAAGATTCACTTCTCTGAATACACTGAGCAAGATGTGTGATGTATAATGTCATGACATATATATCATAAAAAGCAAAACAGAATATATAATTAGAGATTGTGATAAAATATGTGAACTCAGTAACATTTTTATGAAGTTACGAAGTAGTTTTCTAGTAAAATATCAAATATAATATTCAGTTCATTAACAACTCACATTATCCCGAAATCTATAAACATTAATTTGTTTTACTGTGCAGGAATTTCTACAAAACCTAAGTCATAATATGTAAAATAAAGCTTTTAGAGAGACAGATTCATAAAGAGAATAGTAAGATTTTTTTTCTCTTCTAGTCTGTCTTCTCTACTGCCTTGCTTCCTCCTTTTTTATTGCTCCTTCTTTTCATAATTAATTACCATTTGTCATCTTATGTCAACTAATACAATTATAAGTCATTATTTAGGATACTAATAGCCCTAGAAGCAGTTGCCTCACAAATAAACTCTCATGCCCAAATGGCCACTTACCAAAAACTAGATTTTAATTTCTCATCATTCATTACTGTTTCGATTGGTCTAAACAGAATAATTGAAGAACAGCAGGTGCTTTTTATTTCAGTTCTTTAAGTTTGTTTCTTAACTTACCCTTTTAATAGCGATGTTCTTTCACAGCGAGAAGGCAATTAATTCTTCTGTGTGCCAGAAGATGCCACTGTAGCACTCACTGACAAATAGCACTGACTGATGGCAGGAGAGAAGGATATGAATATTACCAGGTACAGCATCTGATTGATTGCTTCTGAGCAGGTATTGTTGTCAGTATCCTAAACTTATGGGGTCTTAATTTGGTAAGAGACTGAGATTCTGCAATATTTTTTATTTTTACAAAAAAAGAAAAAAAAAAAAGCATCTAGATATTACAACTTAAAGGAAGTAGTTATTTTATGGCATAAATTCATTAACTGAAATCCTAGTGCATTATTTTCCAGTTTGGATATTTATATGCTACAGCACTGTAACAAACATTAATATGAGTACATGTTCTTTTTCCAAAGGGTTCTTCTAGAAAGGATTTCCCCACTGTTTAATATACTGTATAAATCACTTAAAAAAAAAATAGTCTCCTTGGGTTACTATTTCATTTTCTTGTACATCCAGTTAATCACAGAGAGGTTTGATATCATCTGTCTACTGCAGTGTCATGGTTCTTTTTTTCTTTTTTTTTTCTTTCTTTTTCTTTAAAAAAAATGCTGGTAGTGAGCAGTCCATCACTAGCTTCAGAAACTGTGTTACTCCCCAGGCAATAAAGAGACAGGGCAGCCAAAAAGCACTTTCCCAAAAGGTCTGTCTAAAAGGATGCTTTATTTTATTTTATTTTAGGAACGATTTGAACATTTTACCCCTTGACAGCTATGCTACTTGCTGGTGACAGGGGAGAAGAGGTAGGAAGGTTACTGTGGAGCCTCACTGATGGTCAAAAAAGCTCAAATTGATAATCTATAAAGAAATACAGTAGGAGGACACACTTTAAAAGCACTTCCTTTGAACAAGCTCTCTATTAATTAATTGTTTGTCCTCAGAGATAAGGTCATGCCTACATAAGAAAGCAAGCAAATATATTCAAATTGTGAGCACGTGTGCTCTCCAGTGAGACACTGCAATCCACTATCGAATATGAGTGTCACCAAATGGATGACCAGAATGCAGCAGGTTTTCTGCTACAAAGTGTAGTAAAAAATTATTAATCACAACCAATATATACTGCAAATTTTATGCCATGTATTATCAGTGAAAAAAAGGTGCCCTTTTTTACACTTATTACATACAGACTTCATGTCCTGAGCTCAAGCAGGTTTATCAGCTAACATTTAAAGTTCATGATACTTCTGCCTGATTAGAAGCAGGCCCAACGTAACTCTGTGTGGGGTTGGAGGAAAGAGGAAGGGTTTTTCAGTCAGTCATAGAATCATAGAATATCCTGAGTTGGAAGACACCCAAAAGGATCATCAAGTCCAACTCCTGACTCCACACAGAGAAGCCTAAAAGTTAAACCATATATCTAAGGCTATTGTCCAAATGCTTCTTGAACACTGACAGCCTTGAGTCCATGACCACTTTCCTGGAAAGCTTGTTCCAGTGCTTGAACACCCTCTCAGTGAAGAGCTTTTTCCTAATATCCAGTCTGAACTTCCCCTGATGCAGTTTTAAGTTATTTCCTTGCATTCTGTTACTGGACACCAGAGAGAAGAGATCAGCACCTCCCTCTGCTCCCCGTCGTAAGGAAGCTGTGGACAGTAGTGAGGTCACCCCTCAGTCTTCTCTTCTCGAAGCTGAACAAACCTAGCATCCTCATATCCTCAGCCGTTCCTCGTAAGTCATGCCCTCTAGTCCTTTCACTATCTTTGTTGCCTTCCTTTGGACACATTCTAATGTTTTTATATCCTTCTTATTTTCTGGAGCCCAAAACTGCACACAGGGCTTGAGGTGAGGCTACACCAATGCTGGTGGGACAATCAGCTACCAATTGGTGGGACCAATTAGCTACACTGTGCTTAATGCACCCCAGGATACTGTTGGCCCTTTTTGTTGCCAGGACACATTGTGGATTCACTGTGGACCTCGAGCAACCTGGTCTGGCCTTGAGCAACCTGGTCCAGTGGGAGATGTCCCTGCCCATAGCAGGGGGTTGGAACTCGATGTTCTCGAAGGTTCCTTCCAAGCAAACCATTCTATGATTCTATGATTCTATAATTCTATGATTCTATATTGAGCTTACCATCAATCTAAATTCCCAGGTCCCTTTCTTTGGGGCTGCACTCCAGCCTCTTGTCCCTGGATCCCAGAGGCAGAATCTGGCATTTGTCATTGTTAAATTGCATATGCTTGGTGATTGCCCAGCACTTTATTCTATCAAGATCTCCCTGTAATGCCTCTCTAACCTCGAGGGAATCAATGGCTCTTCATAATTTGGCATCATCAGCAAACTTGCTTAGTGTGCACTTAACTTCCGTGTCCAGTTGATTGATAAAAACATTAAAGAGAACTGGCCCTAAAATGGAGCCCTGGGGAACACCACTAGTGACTGGCTGCCACCCAGATGTTACTCCATTTACTACAACTCTTGGAGCATGACCGTTCAGCCAGTTGTTCACCCACCATTTTTGTGTGCATGTCTAGCTGTATGCTGGACAGTTTATCCACAAAGACACTGTGAGAGACAGTATCAAAAGCTTTGCTAAAATCCATAAAACCCCATGTCCACTACTTTCCCTTCATCCACTAGTCAAAAGTGATGATAAGTGTTTCTGGATCCAGCACATCTATTCAGCATGTTCAGTGTGGTTAGTAACTCCATTGTTAGAAATATATTTAATCTCTTTAGCTGCAATAACAGAATTGGGCATGAGAATTCATAAGGTACCATGTCTCTGTACCATGGTTTTGGAAGGCACACTGAGCACTGCCAGGTGGTGGGGAAATTGGAGATGCCTTTTACACCACTGAAATTTATGCTTTGTTAGCTAACTTCATGAAACACTAGCCAGTCACTCTGTCCTTTCTTTCAAAATAGTGGAGAAGTATGTAGGGAGGAACCAGAAAGGTTATTTAATCAATGGACTGAATAATGAACAGTTTATTACTGTGGGACACCACTACAATTCACATATTGTCTATTATAATTTTGATTAAATATTCTTATATCAAATGTTTTTGCCGGAACAGACAGATGACTTGAATACATTTATGAAATTGGTCTAATAATAGCAAAATTTCTTATATGATGGCAGTCCTATAGACTGAGCCTTAGCCATCTTACTAGACTCACCATAAAAATGTTATCTAGTAATTACACAGAGATTTTTTGCTTTGCTTACTATTTTTTGTTTTGCTTACTACCATGGTAACTCTTTTTTCATTACTTCTCCGTAGCATCTTATTTTTGCGTCTTTTGATTTTGTGAATACTAAGCATACACCCTAAATCTAAGGCTATAAAATACACTTACATTGTTAAGTTATATTTATATAATTAAAAGGTAAAATTATGGCTTAAATGCATCAGCAGAAATATTTAGATGCACAAAACTTCTTTGCGTTTTGTCAAAGAAGGTAGAGTAAATAAATCATGTAGCCCATCTGTTTCAAATATACAGTCTGCTTACTAGTAACCACAACAATTTTATTTGGAAAAATAAAATTTATTCAAAATATATCTGCCTTATATACAGCTAAAAATGGCTGTGAATAAAGGTATATTTGGAAAAAAAATAGAACCCTCAAAACCTAATTTTGATACTAGCAAACATCTAACACTATTTCTACCACAGCCCATGGGTTCCATGTTTACTTTCAGTCACCCGTGTATTATTCAGAAGTACTAAATATTAGCTACCTACAAGTCAGAGTACTGTGTGGCTGAGGCATTTGGTGTGCAGTAGAGAATTTTTTGATGACTCGTAGGTAGGGCGAGTGATATGGACAGTGAATATTATGTCACTCTGCACATCAATTTTGCAATGATAAACTGCTTATTTCTGCTTTTACTGCATTGGTTTCATCTTTATGCCTATCTATAAAAAAGTATAATGGATCCAAAATCATTTGTCATGAAGCCTTTAGTCACAGCTGTGCCCATTTCCCAGTCTTTTCTCTTTGTAGAAAACAGCAATAGTAAATATTGTGAGAAAACGTTGAAAGTAATTAAAATTAAACACTTTGATGGGCCACTCCTGAATATTCATTTTTATGAAATTATCTACATTTCACTATGTAGTGGGTTGACCCTGGCTGCAAGCCAGGTGTCCACGAAGTGGCTTTATCACTCCCCCTTCTCAGCTGAACAGGGGGAGAAAAATATGATGAAAGGCTCATGGGTCAAGATTAGGACAGGGAGATTACTCACCAATTACTGTCATAAGCAAAACAGACATGACTTGGGGAAAATAATTTAATTTATTACTAAACAAATCAAAGTACAATAATGAGAAAGAAAATCAAATCTTAAAACACCTTCCCCCCTCACCCCTCCCTTCTTTGAATAGTATATTTAGTATATTAGCAGATTCAGCAATTAGTAGGTCATGTGACCCTCAGTATTGAGAATGGCTATTCTCATATTAAAATATGGAAAAAAGTTTTCTTCAGTTATCTATTCTCTCTTGAAATGTGAATCTTTTATTTTTTTCTTACCATGGAAAACTGTGAAATTTGTCTTGCAATCTTTGACATGTAAAATTTAATTATATTATCTGTGCTTCCTTTCTCACTGTGACCTAAGTATTCAGTGACTCTTCAGGTCCATGTTAGTTCATTTTCACAAGGAAGATAAACTAATACTGAAGTTTTTTGTTTTTTTTTTTATTAATGGAAGTACATGTCTCATTGTTTTCCTGAATATAGTAAAGAAGTAAATAGCAGATTTGTTTGTTCTGTTTATAATTCAGAACATCTGTCTTAAAAGTACTCTATCTCTTGGTTCTTTTACTGGAGTGTATTAGCAGTATTTTTTCTCACCAGATCCTTATGCTACTTTCTTGGACCGTTCTTAGCTCAGAACATTTCACTTTCACTCATCTATCTGAAGCCAGCTGCTAGTTCTCCTTTGCTTTGGACATAATCTTGTTGCTGTCATGTTTTGAACAAGGAGTCCCTCATGCTGCTTTAACAAGGTTTCACTGAATATTCATTGCAAAAATTAACAGCTCAAAAATCAAATTTCTAATAGGTTTGCATTTCCTCCTGAGTATTTTAATGCATTTTGTTTCTTTTTATTCCACTTTTATTGCTATTAAATTTTCCAAATTTTCTCCACAACTATAAGCAATGCTAAATATGTATTAAAGGACATTTCCGTGTAACTGTATGACTCGTGGAGCTCTGCCTTTACAAGGGCAGCAAATATCCAGAAACTGTGACAAATTGAGACAGCTGACACAACTTTAGATGCCCTAATCCTTTCAACAGATTTCAGACTTTGTTATCATAGAGAAACACAGTCCTCATTGTAACCCTTCAGTATTTATTCCCATTCTCAATCTTTATTTTACAATGAGTGAAGGTAAGGACAAGAAAGGAGGAAGAGGATATTACATACTGTGGTATTACCATGCATTCATATGTGGGAAACAAGCCCCATTCCTAAGCCGAAGAGAACATGTCCATCTTCAGTAAATATTGGTTTAAAAAGTTAAGTTATATTGATCATATTGATGAATTCAGTGACTATAGAACACACACATCTGCTCTCTTCCTTCTCTTAACCTGTATAAAAAAAAAATAACAGGTTTCTGCCAAGAGTTCAAGAACCAAATAACTAGCAAATTGACTGCTGCTCCTTTTTTTCTTGCTTTTCTGAGGCAATGAAGAGTGAAAAAACAGTCAGAAGCCTGACTCTGTTTGTGTAAAAATGAACAGTTCTTGTATTTTTCTTTTATTAGTAGAGAATTTGGCTGTGAGCTAACTATGTTAATTCTCCATACTGTATTATGGAGAGGGAACATAGCTTGTTTGGTCTGTATTGTATAAAATGCAATCAAACAAATTTTTTAGCACACTTACTGTCAAATATTGATTTCTCCACTAAATTAATTCTAACCACCACGTTTTGATTCTTTAATTATAAGACCAAATAAAAATATAGAGAAATAAACCACTAACATTTTAATTAAATAAACTGTATTTATTAGAACTATTTTATTCTTTACATTGAAATTTATGTCCCATTTATAGTAGTGTTTCGCAACACATGTACAATAGCATACACTAACTGTGTACACCCTTCTTTTTGCTTTATGTGGCTTAATTAAACACACAGAAAAAAATGGTATGATCCCTTATACTAAAAATAAGACAATGCCTTGGTTTTTTAGGCAAAATAGACCCACACTGAATGGGAATGTATTTTGAAAGGGAAGGCAGTCAAAGACTGAAAACGAGAGTTGCTTTTTCTGTACTGTAACAATTATGTGAATTAGTTTTGAGCGTCTAGGAATGCATGAAGGTTTCTGTACCATGGTTATCACCACAGGGTCACTAGTTACCTTAAGGAACGTGACTAATAGTCTGTCACATCATATTTGTTTCCCCCTTCTCATCTCATGGAAGAAGAATGTGTGCACTGGAATTTTTAATTTGCTACAAACCAAGATCAAAGGATTGTATCTTACATCTGAAGTGAAAGAAGCTCTGCGTCAGATGGTCTTTATCTGGCTTGGCTAAGGATATCAGTAAGACCTATGCTACTGAGGGATCAAACTAGAACTGCTCTAGTGGTTGGCAACCCTGCCCACAGCAGAGGGGGTGAACCTAGATGATCTTTAAGGTTCTTTTCAACCCAGGCCATTCTATGATTCTATGATTCTATGATTCTATGATTCTATGATTCTATGCTTTCCCTCTAACATTTCTCTCCTTTGACCAGAATAAAATAAAGTTACCTGTTGTACTTGTTTTGGCTGACATAGTGTTAATTTTCTTTATGGTTTGTATGGTGCTATGTTTTGCATTTATGACCAAAACAATGTTGATATCTTACCCATATTTTAGCTGCTGCTGAACAGCACTTGCACAGCATCAAGGCTTTTTTCTTCTCCTCACACTGCCCCACCAGCAAGCAGGCTGGGGGTGCACAGGAGGCTGGGAGTGGACAGAGCTGGGACAGCTGACCTCAACTGATCAGAAGAGTACCCCATACCAATATGATGTCATGTTCAGTGATAAAAGCGGGGAGGAGGGGAAGAGGGAGGAAGCAGGAGATGTAAGGAGTTATGGCGTTTGTCTTCCCAGATAACTGTTACACGTGATGGAGCCCTGCTTTCCTGGAGATTGCTGAACACCTGCCTGCTGGCGGCAAGTAGTGAATGAATTCTTTGCTTCGCTTTGCTTGAGTACACAACTTTTGCTTTCCCTGTTAAACTGTCTTCAACTCAGTCCATGAGTTTTTGCACTTTTACTCTTCCTAGTCTCTCTGCTGTCCTGCTGGGAAGGGCTGCGCGAGTGGCTGTGTGGGGCTGTGTCTGCTGGCCAGGGTTAGACCGCAACACGTGTATGAAGTTTTACCTATTTACTCCCTTAGTGAACATAATGATCTTTGCTTATCTTGCACACTTAACTACAGTGTTTATATGGATAATTTCAAAGCTCAAAGATTCATAGGAGTGAATGCATGGTTTGTAATTTTGCTCTGGGTCATCATTGAAGAGAACTTTTCAACGGAAGAATGTGCTTAGGTCGGTTCTCTCAGCTGATGATAAAATTATATTTATCCCCAGAGTGTGTATGCAGCGCTTAAAATAAAAACACTTGAAGTATACTAAGGCATGCTCTCTGTCACCTCTTCACAGGACCTGAAAAAGCCTAGTATATAATTCAGCTTCCAAACAGAAGGTGTCCCTATGTTTGTAAACTCTCCCGTAGCAGAAAGGTGACTAGAGAAAAAATGGCATTCAGATGAGATCATTAGAAATGAGAGTGGGTAAAAATTAATATGAGGAAATACTAAGGCCACACCATTTTTTATTTCTGTGAAATGACTGTTCCTGCCAGTGGGTTTCCCACTCAAAACCAAACCCAGCCAAATCCCTCAAATGCAGTGTGGTATGTACTTGTCTAACCTACATAATCAAAGAAATACCATCTTGAATACTATATTTTAGATTTATTTTTTATATTTTCTGAGCAAACCTGGAGAGATTTTCAAATCTTCACTTGTGCAAGTGCTAACATTCATAGCCTATAAAATTAAGAGCTGATCTTTCTTTGGTGAATAATTGAAATAAAATGCCTCTGAAGGAAAATGCAGAAACTGAAGAGGTTATATTATATAAGTGGTAGATTTTTTTTTAACCAAATCAGTGTACATCTTTCCCTTTAGTGGAATTTATAAGCCACAGTTGAGTTTTAGGAGCTTGACACATTATCAGTTCCCAGCTGAGTCTCAGCAGGTATTTGGCAGTGTAGGCTCTAAGTCCTTCCCAGTTACAAAATAGTACAACTTCTTTTGAACTTAGACTAGTTTCAGAAACCTCCTTCCTCTGGTACATCATCTTTTATAAATCAAGAAGAAATCTTCCAGGTGGATCTGCTGCCAATAAGGAATAGTTCCAAAGACCATAAATTCTGGGTTTTCAGGAAGAATACTTGCTTTTTCTAGAGAATGAAATAACTTTTCTTTGCTCTACCCCATAAGAAAGTGTCTTCAGAAGTTAATCAACCAGCATTATCAGGTCTCTTAGCCTTTCCTTGTTTATTGTTTTATTAGTTTGGGCTTTTTCTGTACATTTATATAACACAGAATGTGCAACAAGGCACCGTGCAAGTGAGGCAATGTTTTTCAATGTTATGAACAACATTACAGTCAGAACATAGGCTATTGCTGCCAGTAAATCACTTTATGGTTCTTACCATCTCATCTGTAATTCCAGTATCTGTGAATATGGTCACGTTGCTTCTTCAGAGACTGTTGTGCATGCACACATGAACACATTCAAACTAAAAATGAAATAAATGTACTTCCTTCTCTGTTACTCCCTCGTTTTCTTTCAAGTATGGTAAATCAGTGCCAGTCTTGTACTCCCACAGTATTAAACCATATTTTCTGCTTTAAACTTTTGTGAATCACCTAATGCTTCAAAATCCGGCATCACTTATGTTACCTTACTCTACATTATCCTTAATAAATTACTTTCTGTTTTCCAGACTTGTCCTTATCTGTCTTCCTTGTCAATAACCTCCTTTCCTCTGTCCCAGCTTAGTTTTAACAAAACAGCCATTATTCTTAAATCCAGTGTAAAGACTTCTCCTGGATCTAAGTTCCCACCTGTTTTATCTTGGATTAGTGGTGACTGGTGTGTTTTTGGTATTCTGCTATTTTTGTTTTACTAACGCATGTCTAGTTAGAGAACCCTAGGAAGGAAGTAAGCCTTTACAGATTAATTAGAAGTAACATCTAAAGCAATGGAACCACTGCTAAAAAACACCCTATCTTTCAAATGTGTTTGATCAGATAAACTGAATTATAACACTCTCAAAGAAACATTTGATTAACTTCAGTAGCAGGATTTTATTTCTGTAATTTTTGGAAAGTAAACATGTAACATTGTTGTACCTGCTCATAGTAACTAAATTGTAAAAAAATATGGAGTTGATGTTTTCCCAAAAGCCTCTAGAAAATGTATTTCGTAACACAGATTAAGTGAGTTTAATTTTTTTTTTTTTTTTTTTTTTTTGCCTGTAGCAGAACTTTGGATCAATTTCTTGAATATTTTGTAGATGTAGGATTGAATATATACTTGTATGATAGCAAAATCCTCTTGCTCATCACCAGGTCCAAAGAGTATTAGACAGATAGATCAGGTTTGAGAGGCAGCAGAAATCTCCTAAATATAAGTAACTGCATAGGTGAAAATAAATTCAGTTTAACTTATTTTTGTATATTCCTATATACGCTTATCCCTACAAAAAATTATTATATATCTGTATTGCAGAGAAAGGTTTTCAAATAAGGTAAGTTACTGAAGTCCTGAATTTTGTCCCAGACTATAGAGTGTCACTAACATATTTTTCTAAAATAATTGAACCCCACAGAACCAAAAAACATATATATGTTGACAGCTATATCAAGAAGTATGAAAACTTATTTTTAGAATGAAACAATTACTAGAGCCTGGATAATCTGAAAGGACTTATGAAAGACATATGGAAATGAAACAACTCACATTATTTGAAAAGAACCTTAATTACTTTTCAGAATTGTGATCAGACATAATAGTGTTATACTTTATAACTTGAAGAACATTATATACTCAGTCTTTCTTTTCCTTTCTTTTCTTAAATGAGCATAAGAATTACATCAAAAGAAAATTGGAAATGAAATAATGATTAAATAAATTATTTTAAGCTGAAAAATATATAAATAAGTACATAAAAATATAAATATACATAAGTTTAAGTGTATAACCATTTAGTATTTGGCTATCAGAAACACAAAATCATAAATGAGGAAATTTTCCTATTTTCATTTGTAGGATTTTTTCTTTTTCCACTTTTTAGTGCTGTGGATTACATTCTAGAAATGTGATGTGACAAAGAGTACTCTTAACCCATTTTTCTTCTACAAGACTTTATAAATTCTACATTTAATTCTTAAACATAAAGACAGTTCAAGAAAATTGTTTTGTAAGCTTTTTGAAGAAAGGGTCATATTTTGTTTGTATTTGTTTCCATTTTAACTGGAGTATAGCATAATGTGTATTACCTAAATGTGCTAGTGCAAAAGGAAAGATTATGTAATAGCAGACTTAGAAACAAATGACAAACTGATGTCAATAACAGAACTACATATTTTAACTTACAAAGTTAGGTATAGATTGCTTATCATTTGGAGTCATGCTGATCTGAAGTCTTAGTAGACTTAAGGACTCTGACGTAACCTGTCTTTTGCAAACATTAAAAAACCCCTTAATTCTGATTTTTCTGAGGTAGCTTTGAACCTATATAGTCTGAATATGAATGAGATGGAGCATTTGCTGTAGAGCACTTTGGAATCTGAAAGAGGAGACCTTCATTTAATATGCTATATTTAATATCTAAAAGTGCTCAGCTTGTAAATTCCTTTCCTTTTTATCCTTTATAAGGGTAAATGAATAGGTTATTCAATTGCTGGTACAATAATTGTCTCAGATTGTATTGTAGAGGGTTTTCTATTTGCTTCTTAATATTTGTCAGAATTATTTTCTAAATACTTGTCTTCAAAAAAAAAACTGGTTACATTTTTTTTTTATTTTTATGAAGCTCTTAAAGCACCATTAATTTGCAAAGAAACCAAAATGCTGTAAATATGTTTGAAAACATACTTTTAATGTAAAAGAAATATTTTTGAATAAAATACTGAGAAATCCTTCTTAGACAGTGCGGTGGTTTAAACCCAGACAGCTACCAGTGAACATCATGCAGCTGCTTGCTCACCCTCCCCCATCCTGGGAATGGGGGAGAGAATTAAAGGGGTAAAGGGAAAAGAGACCCATCGGTTGAGATAAGAACAAGTTGATAACTAAACCACAATAAAAAAGAAAATAATAATGATTGTAATAATAGTAATAATATACAAACATACAAATACACAAATGAGTGATACACAGTGAAACTGCTCATTACCCAATAACCAAGGCTCAGCCCATTCCTGGCTAATGATCCTGGAGCAGAGAAAGTCCCAAAACTGCAATTCCAGAAAAGGGAAGAGACTGAGAGTCCGAGAGAGAGACAACTGAGAGAGAGAGAGCTTCAGGATGACCCTTCATAATATACTGGGCATGATGTGCATGATATGGGATATACCATTGGCCAATTTGGGTCTCAGTCCTAAGCCTAAAATTGAAGCCTAGGCTAGTAAGTGGGGCTGTGCTCTCTCCCAGCTTCTCCTGCATCTGCAGACACTGTCATAGCAGAGAGGCTGCAAAGTCCTTGACTCTCCTGGCAGCCACTATAAACATCAGTATGTTATCAGATGCCTTCTCAGCACAAATCCAAAACATAACCTCTCACTAGCTACTGTGCATAAAGTTAACTCTGTCCCAGCCGAAACCAGGACAAACAAAATTTTCTGAACTGTCAAATAGCTTAGTATTTGCCACTGTATTATATTAGTTTTACTGATGGCTTTTCCAGTTTTTAGTTGCTGTCATTTCTGTCAATGAGTGGGTTGCCTAGAACTTGAAATAAGAAAAAAAGAAAAAAAGGATTTACTGACTAGATACTCATGTAGACTTCTCCAGACACTGTGTTCAAAGAAACTGGTGTATATATTGTCATTGTCTTGAACCCTGCGCCTTCTGGCTTTCCTTCTATTTTCTCTCCGTCTCATGGGAGAGGAGAGTAAGTGAGAGGCTTGGAAGGTGTTTGGCTGTTGGCTGAAGTCAACCCACCACATATACATTGAGAGATACTTATACCTATACGCACTAGTTACCAATGCTACACATTTAATTTCTAAAATCCAGTCCAGTGACATTTCTAAATTTTTTTTTTAGCTACTACTTACCTTAGTAGTAGCTAAAGGCCATTTATCCCATAAGAAAAATTCTGACCTGCTTTACCTGAGCTCAACACATTCTTTGTGTATTTTTTTTTGTATTAATAATGAAGCATAAGTTATTAGAGAGTGACTTAAGATCCTATCTAATGTTACGCGATGTCTTTGAGTACAGGGAAAAGATAATCTTCTTGCAGTTTTATTTGGTGTACTAAGTAAATAAGGCTATGTGCTACATCATTCTTGAATTTAACTCTGTGTAGCCATACGAGATGACTCTTTAAGACAGTATGCCCTTCTGAATGCCTACAATATAAAGACCTTTTCCCTGTGATGTAGAAATAATGTCCAAAGTTGGAATGCACCACACTATGAACAGTCCGAAGTATTTTTGCTCAGAGATAAATTTTATTCTTTTCATTTACCAACCTTTTTATTAATCTTTTTTCCAAAGACATAACTGAAATATATGCTCCAAATTTTATTATTAGCCAGCTCATGTATAATTAACCTTTAGTTCAAGTATGAAAGGTAGACAAATATTGGGGGCGGGGGGTATTCTATTGATGTTCAAACAATGAATATAAGTGATACAAAGTGGAATTTGTCTCACTTTAAAAGTAATTTCCTAAATCTAGATTGATTTATATTAACTATATTCTATCAAGAAAATTGGGTAACTCCAAAAAAAGTTTTCTTGATCAGAAATTATGTAACTCTGAAAACCAGGATGAATTTTTCTACGTATGTAGCTATTTTTCTATGATGACAAGAGAGATCCTAGATCACTCAGAAAGCTAAAAGATATCTAAATACATTCAGATGAAAATCAAGCCTCAAGAATAAACCTGATTTTCAAAAAATAACTTACATACTTTAACCAATTTCTCTTGATTCCTAAATGCCCAAGTTTTTGGTTTTCTTCATGGAAATTAGGATTCCTAGAGACTATATCTACAGAGATAATTATGGACCTAAGCATTATTTACCTTTCAGGCAAGGAATCTAATTTATTTCTGAAAACCTATTTGTTAATTAAAAGGTACTGTATAGCAAAATAAGAGAAAGTACTGGAAATAATATGTATTTTAATTTCTGTTGAACCAAAGGAATCTAATAAACTTTTAACCTGTAAAATGGTTGAATTCAACTGATAAACACAGATTGTAGTTATATGACATAGAAACACATTTTTAGAAAAAAATGTATGATGAGATTAGTGATACACATGACTTTTTTTGCATGTGTCAAAGGAGTTGATGTTGGTGAAAGCTACCTGATTTTAATGCACTGTCTACTGAGTCAGTGAGGACAACACAGCTAATCATTACCTGTGTTTTTTGGTTGAAGACAATTCTTGTTTTTCAGAAATAATTACTCCAATACCTAATGCTTTACATAACTATGCACATGACATTTCAGTCTTCCTTTTTTAAAAAACAAATATGCTTGTTATTGTTTTACTAAACTATGATAGCGGGCTTGCTTGCCAAGTTTTCATTACTAACATCTGAGAAGTCCTTTGAGAACTCACTGTTTATGTAAATTTTCTTAGCAACACTGGAGAGCTGAATCTCTAGTACATTCATGAGGAAAATTCTAAGAACATAAGTAAACAGATGGAAAATTATTAATATCTTGAGACTGTTTCATGTAATATAATGATTACTGCAAGTAATTTTCTTCATAGTTTTAGTACAATTTTTCATTACTGGTTTCACAGTTTGAAGAAGCATATGTTCTGTCTGTTCCTAGTGAGTATGACTATTACAAGAACCTAATAAATCAAATCCAGTCTGTTCAATTTCTTGTCCTGGACAATGTCAGCCCATGCTCAGAACTCAAAGTGCTCACATAATTGATTGAAAAAGAGATTTCTAACTTAAACAGGAAACATAGTCTTTGCTTCTTTGCAAGGATAAACTAGGCATTAATATTACAAATGTAGAAGAATGATTTTGATTTCTGAGGGGCTCCTGTAGACTTGACTTGTCAATTACCTGCAGACTATTTACTATCTAAAACAGTTCCTCAAAGAAAACATCTGTCTCTACTTAAGAGTTAGGATGCCTAGTGGAGACAGTGAAAAGAAACATGCCTTCTGTGGGTGACATGAATTAATTGAACTATGAAAGAAAAAATCTTTTAAAATGTGTCTATTTTTCCATAGGTTTTAATTTATTTTCATGTGTTTTTGAATTTAGCCTTTGCTGAATTCAAATGTTTTGCCAATTGATGGGGTTAGCACAAAGGACACAGGCACCAAATTAAAGAAGTTAGCTTATTTTTTACCTACGTTTAAAGTGATAAAATAATGAGAAAAATAATACAGTGAAAATAAATTAAAGCAAGATAAGGTAAAGCAGCAAAATAATAAGCAAACTACTATAGCAAGCAGAAAGTAAGGTAATGCACCTAATCATTACTACATAGAGTTATTGGTAGTGATTAAGAAAGATACATCACCAATTGCCCTATTAATACATTACCATCATCCAGATCCAAAGTCACTGGGGAGCCCGTTTGCAGTGAGGATTTGGAGAACCCTTCCTGGCAATTGGGAAATCTCTATACAGTGCGTTCACTGTACAGATGAGGCTTCCAAATTTCCCTGCAAACGGTTCCTGCTTTTATACAGTTGAATAAACAACTTTCTATCTTAAACTGCGAAAAACATCTGGTGTAGTTTTCTCCTTGTTAAGTTCCGTCTCAAGCCTGGCTGCAGCCGAGAGGGGAGATAACAAGATCAAAAGAATCTACAAATCTTGATTATGTGTGTCTCAACAAAGCTTGTCATGACTTGACACATTGCCACATTCCTTTGCCATCTGTGGTGATAGGGCACATCCGTGCTTAATTTTGGCTACTGTTATGCAATTAGTGTCTTTCTGCTGACTAGCCTTATACAGCAAGCGTTACAGCAAAGCTCTGTAAGCATTACAACAAAACTTTTATAAACTGGCATATATTAATGAGGTAATACATTGCATATGTGATCAATATTATGCATATCAGATATATTGTTAGGTTGTGAGGTTCATCTAGAGGTCAACTTTGGTTCAGGGCCTCACTGCTCAGGCCCTAGTATTTCAGCAAAACTTAGTCTGTAGTGAAATTGTTTCTCTAGTTACATAGATGTGATGAATTTCTAGTGTCTCAAAAAATTTTTATGAAGTTTTTCAAAATATCAATATATTATTTTTTCTATCTAGGAATTTCTTTATTGTTGAAATCTCTATCTAAAAGCAAAATCTCTGAAAATAATTTCATACTATGAAATTAGGAAACAAAGAATATTTACAGTTATCATTTACACTGTAGTCAGATTTCTTCTGCTGTTGCTCTGTAACCAACAATTGGACTCTGTAGTTAGAATCAGAGTGGGTTTTTTGGATAGAAGTTTTATTTTTGTTTTATTTGAAAAAAATTGCTATGTTCTCGATGCACCCAACTTACTCTTCCATAAACTATTGCTCTGAGGATATTGTTCTAAGTCTCGACACCTTCCCCAAGTGTTCTGTTTTAAAGTGAGATATTGACTTAGGTGCTCTTTAACACCCAGGCACTTCACAGAAGTCCTCCAGCCCCACCCCCTTGGGACTGGTCACAGAATTTATCATTGATCCTATCAAATGAATAAAGGCATGAACCCCCTCATCCCTTCTGAGCAAGTCTATAGCATTGTTATGGGTCAGAACAACGTCAGTGATCTATAACCCACAGGAAGCTGAATTTTACTGTGTGATGAACGTGCAGTGGAGATTATGGCTTTGCTCAGTCTATTGTGGAGTGAAGCACAGTCATTTTTAACTTTAGACAGCAATTAACCTGGAAATCTTGTTTCTTTATCCTGAATATTTTCTAGTTACCTGTAAGAAAAAAGCTCATCAACTTAAATGTTTATTTTTTCTTTCCTTTGGAACTCAAGTGTTTTTTTCATGAAACTCTGTTAGGATTTGTTGATGTGATTTCACCTGTATTGCTATTCTCAAAACCTTTTCTAGCCCACCAATTTTCTGTATACCACTGTAATGAGAAGTCCGCTAACATTTAATTAAGTTCTAAAAATCTGATCACATTTTAAGTATATTAATCTAAAGATCTGTTCCACTGAACTGAAATGCTCGTGCTCTCCAGTAGTGTCTTATAGTAGATATAGTTATTTCTAGAAGCCTTCCTGCTCAGTAGAAAAATCAAGAAACTATATGCAGACTTTTAGCTTGTCACCTGCTTAGTGCAGTGCTTGTTCTCTGTATTTTTATATCAGCATTTGCTCTGCTACGGTGGCTCTGGTGTTGGCTGGAGCCATCTGCTCTTTGCAATGAATTTGTAAACAACTTTGATGTGCCTTGCTTAGGTACTCTTACTGCACTCCAGCAGCATTGGTCTCTCTATAGTCATTCTTTCTATTTTGTAGCCAAGTGCGCTTTCTGCCAAGAGCTCTCACAACGGTCTTGTCAGGCTGTCATCTTCCCTGCTACTTGTAGTGACTGCCTTACCTCTTCAGCAGAGAAAGGAACATTTAATGTTACAGTAGCTTGACACTTCCGGACAATGAGCTGAGGCACAATACACATTGCTCCCTCCTGTTACTACTTAAGCACTGAACAACAAAATGAGCTATTTTGTTTGTGCTAAGTTTGTATCATCTACATAATATAACACTAGTAATGATAAGTAGCCAGATAGCAGCAGGATTCCTTTCAGCCCCAAATGCATTTGTTATAACCAGAAAAGAGAGTCTAGGGTGAATCAGTAACCACTAAACCAGGATTTTTAACTCTCTGGAGACCTCCAGCTGCTGTGGGAAAAGGGAACAGTTCTTTTGATGTAGTAGCTCTTTTACAGTAGTAGCTCTGCTGAGATGGAAAATTTGTCAATTTGCCTTATTTTGTTATTACTAAATATGTTACTCTGACGGTTCCTCGTGGACATATGCTCTGTACTCAGTATGCTTGCTTAATATCCCGCCAAAGTTCAGTGCTTCACAAACCTGCACCTCTCCTATCACTTTTAAATTGTGTCATTAGATTTTTTGTAATGCCGTTTTTATTTTTTTCTTTTGGTGGAATTAGTTATGAGCTGATTCATATACTACAGATGCAGGTAGAGACTACACTGTGAAGGAACTGACTTTTGCCGATGGACAACAGCAATGGTGAAAATTAATTTCGCTTTTCCTTTCTCAGTCTTACAAATATAATGTTATTAGTAGCAAAGGAAATTACATCCACTTCAAAAAATATAACATTTATCCTGCCAGTGTCCTTTTAACTTTGTATTTTATAACTTTCTTTGTCTGTATTGTTAGCAGAACGACAGACCTGTGGCCTTTATTTTGGGTGATTTTTGAATACTTATTTTAATGCAATACTTCAAATGGAAACTTATAAAGTAGCTTTCAGGTAAGAATTACTCTAAGCAATGTCCCTTCTTCAACAGTTGTGAGGTGCTTAAAATATTCTTTGTTCTTAGACAATGAATAAATAAACTGAAATGAGACAGTTTATAATAGTGAAGCCCCTTATTTCTTTGGGGACAGTGCAATGTAAAACTAGGTGAGGATGCAATAACTGGTATATTGTGACATGGCATCTCAACAGAAATGGGAGTGTCCTCCATACAGGATGTGGGACTTTGAACTGTGGGAAGGAAAAGCTTGGAGCTCATGTGAAGTCCTGCAGCAGACACAGGTCTGTGGTAGCAAGTGTTTAAACAAAAGCCAGAGACTCCCCAGGCTTTCCTATTAGCAGGAAGATGAAGGTGCATCGCCCTGAAAGAAGCTCCCTAGTGCTACTGAGCACAACAGAGAGGTGGCTATGCATTTTGCTTTGGCAAATTGTGTTATTTGCCATAGAAAAGGTCCCTTAATAGCTGTCAGAGAGTATGGAATAGGACCAGACCCTTTATCTTCACCTCCTGCCCAGTGGAAACCTTCTAACACAGTCAAGGCAACTGCTCCTTGGACTCAGTGAGTGTTCAAGGACATATCTATCTTCTTTTAAGGTAATTATTTACTTCATTTATGTTGAGTTCTCATCTGTGTTTTGGTATATGGTACAGTTATTATACAAAGAATCTTTAGCAGCTCTGTGAGGATCAGTATGGCAAAACAATAATATTAATTTTGAAAAGCCATTATTCCTTCTATAAAAAATTACATCTTTATCTCTGCCTTTACTTAGTGTTATTCATCTTATTGTATAGATAACTGAACAAAAGATACAGCAGAGACATAAAGCTGTTATGGTCAACTTTGACAAAACACCCTTTGTACACATAGGCATTTATTAATAGGATAAAAATCACTGCAGAATATTTGCTGACGCAAAGTTGTGGATGTGTGTAGAAGACTATGGGCGTCTTAAAATACTTCTGAAAATTCTGAATTACTGTCAGTCTGTCATGATGAAGCTATTTTCATTAAGAACCAGGAAAACCATATAAAGGCACACTAAATCTTAACATTTTTATTAGTTTTCAAAGAATAAAGTAACATTTAGACTATCATACTTATCTAAACTCCTTTCATTTCAAAACCTGAAACTGAATTAAAACATTTTTCTTGATATTTGAATTACTGTTTTCATGATTGCTTTTTGGTATGTCAAGCTTCAGTCTGAAGCATGTGTTTACCATAGAGTTATGAACCCATGAAACGAAGGGTCAGAGTAAAACTGCTGATGCAATGTTAACTACAGAAGTGTGAACAATTTCATTATAATTTTATTCATGATGAAAATCCTTTAAAGGCATTCCCAAGACATTTGTAAAGGCAGCAGAGCAGGGACTGTGGGCCAAGGCTATGAACTTAACGCTCCTGCAAACTGCAACACCACCTTTGATTAAATGACCTTCCTTATATTGTTTCCTGATAATTATTTTTCCTAATCATTAACCTTCTTGTATGTTTTGTCTGTAAGTAAATTGTTATCTTATATAAAGAGATTTCTTAGAAGTCTTCACATCTGCTTGCTTGGTTGGAATACCACAAGATGTGTGTCTGTAGTTCTTGCATTTATTGGAAATAAAATAACTTTTTATAGATGGTAACTTTGCTAACTTAAGGCATGTTGTCATGGTAGGAAGGACTATTTTAACATGAGAGGTGCATTTATATCATCCTGGATGATGTATCAAAACTTGGACAAGGGTGAAGCTACATAACAGGGAGATGGTGATTTGTATTGTCAGTGCCTAAATGCAAGAGCCTATCCTATCCCATAACTACTCATGCTTAGACTTCAGAATTATATTAATTACTCTATTCAGTTACAGTGTTAACAACCTGTTTGGATTCTAGAATGTGGCACATGCTAATTATACATTGCCAGTTGTTTCCAGTCCTAGATTTGTCCTAACTACTCTGTTTTTTTTTTTTTCTCACACATATTTTACTGGTTTTCTTCTGGTTTCTGGAAGCCACATTATATTAATCAATTTGTACTGATTCAAAATAGTAAAACTAAAGGCAAATAAAACTAAAATTAGAAAGAAAAGAAAAATGAGAACAGTGCAAGAATAGTTCTGGAGGGAACTGTGTGGTCAGTAAGGTGTTTGAGTGAGAGAAGAAAAGGAAGATGAGAGGAAATGAGCCATAAAGATGTAAATCTGTTTGATGCTGGGTGAGAGATTTTGGATATCCTATTAACCAGTCTTGAATGCAAAAACAGAATTAGTTTCCTCTAATTTTTCCATGTCTCTATTTCTGAAAACACTGAGTCTGGGAAACCTCATTGCTGGCAGATGGTTTGAGCTTGTTTTGATATATATGATTAACTACAGGACTGGTACAAAACATTCCTGTCAGTAATATAGTATCCGTGTCCATGGCAGGGGGGCTGGAACTAGATGTTCTTTAAGGTCCCTTCCAACCCAAACCATTCTATGATTCTATGTTTACTATTTCTGTCTACATATTTCAAAATACAGTCCAAGGGACACTGGTGATCAGAGTGACACAAAGACATAGGTATGTAGAAAAAGGTACATGTAAGATACAGGCAATTCACATCTGCTTAGTGCCTCTCCTCACAGGTTTTAAAATTGACTTTTCTCTCCAATTTCTGCATAATTTCTCCAAAGACAATTTTTGCTTTTACTCATCCTTCCCCTTGCCAGGATTTTAATTTTATTATTGAAATAGTAATTTGTTAAAGTACAACTTAGGCCACTTTGCACTTGTTTGTGGTTCATTAACCTATGCAAAAGTATTTTACGTATTGTTTGTTTAACTTAATTTCAAAAGAAAAATCATAATAATGGATTGGAGAAAGAATAACAGCTTTTTTTCTGGGTAAACATATGTCAGTGGAATAACTATCAACTCTTCTTTGTATTGCTGCCTCAGAAATAGATTAATTAACCATAAAAAAAGAACAAACCCTCTTTTACTGCTGTGGCAAAACTTTACTGATGCAGTCAGGGCCACCATATATGTAGGCATAACATGCTCATACTTAAAGGGACAAGATGGATCTAGATTAAGACAGCAATAACCCTGTGCCAATTTTGATAATTTTGTCCAAGGGAAGGAGGATAAAGTGTTTGCAGCCCAAAAAAGACACACACATCTTCTGCATAAACAGGTAAACACATGATAGGATTGGTGACTGTTTGATGCTACTATGATCACTGTTTCTCAGCCCCGTATGGCCTTCATAAATCTTTCCACCGGGTCTTTGATCCAGCCTATTCTTCCTTCTCATTTTGTTGAGTGGAACAGCTTGAAGCAGGACCCTGCCTCTGTGTCTACCTCATTTGAGCAGCTCTGTACTGGGAAACTGCACTGAAAAAAATCAATATAAGCTATTGGGCATGTTTTGGAGAAGGGTAGGTTTTGGAGAAGAAGAGTAGGCTTTAGGGAGGAAGTGCATCTCAGGAGAGGATGAGATAATTACATGCCTTGGAGATGCTGGAGGAGGCAGAATAAGTCCTGGGAACAGGGCAGCCTGGGGAAAGAACTCCCATAGCCTGGAATCTGGCTAGCACTTCTGAAATGTCTCAGAGCCACATGATATCCCACTTGCCTCAGGCAATGCTTAATGGAAAGTGGGAAACACAATCAGTAGAAGCTACATGGGTGGAAAAGCTGTTAGAAAGGAGATGCAAAAATAAACAAGCAAGAGAAACAAGTAGAGAAAAATGAAAACTAGAAACAGAGACCTAGAGAAAGAACATAAATAATGAGCCGTGAGAATAAAATTAATAAAATCAGAGGCTATAAAAATAAAGGAATAGGTCTCTAAAGAGGGTCAGAGGTTCAAGCAGGTGTGAAAATCCAATTTGCATTTTTAAAAAATATTTGCTTTGTATGTTTGAGGCCCCAGCTTCTTCATGCAGATGAGGAAATTGCATACTCAAGTGTGTGTTTATATGATAACGATTGATTTGCATGCAGTAACAATGATCCTGAACACATACCAGGTGGCATACACTTGTGATTATAAGGAATATTTTACATGTATTACTAGCTGGATAATAATACACTAACTCTTGGGTTTTTCTGAACGCTTTCTTCTTGTGCAAGAGGAAATTATTTCATACATCATGTTTTATATCTGCTTCAGTTAGACATAATTATTGTGGGGTTTTTTTTTTTGTTTTTTTTTTTTTTTTTAACAGAGCTGGACCATGGTGGATAAAGGAAACTGAAGTAAAAGCAAGAGTGATTTGAGGTTAGCTTTTCCTAGTTAGGCATCTTTGTGCTTCTTCATTGTAATTCTGTTTATTGAAGAAGCATCTTCCATTAAACGTACCAGTCTTCTTGCTCGTTATAGGCATAGATTCCACTTTAGTGACACTACTGAACTCAGTAAGTAACGTACTGCAGTTTACAGTGGTTCCAGAAAGGCTACCCTTCAACACCATCTCACATTTAAATGTGGTTTAGTATGTTGTTATAGATTATGCATATTTTTATAAATTATATCAGATGTAACCAGAGACAAAAACCATAACAGAGTCCAAAACACTAATAGGCTAATTTAAACAGAGACAACAAAAACTCAAAACAAAGCAAAACAAAAGCAGTAATGTAAAGGAAAAGTAAGTAAGAGAAGACAATAACGGAATTTTTAGGTCACCTAGGTTCATAGACTTGCTGTTTGCAAGTGTATTTTATTCTGTCTTTTAATTACAGTAATGAAGAAACATGAATGAAATCAGGACCACAGACAATTTGGTATTTACAGTTTCAAAGGTCCCTACAGTGCTTACAATGCTTTACCTGTTCTCCTAAAGCTTACAGAAAGCATTTTGAATAATTTTGGAATTCACTTTGTTCAGTGTCTCAAATGTCTCATTTTCAGTGTATGATGAGGAGTTATGTTTTCTTTTAATGAAATAAATCACAGTATAATTTTCTGATTTCTACTTTTTCCCATCACATAGGTTTCATACTCTCCTGTATCCTCCCCTACCTCAACAACAACTCCCCCTTAAAAAATGAAAATGAAAACAATAAAAAAAACCCAACCTGTCTGTAAATGTGTTTATTCTATGAGTTGATAATTTTAATATATGCCAGTAATGGAAATAATTATACTTTCTTGGATTTAAAAAATAAAATTAAACAGCAATACCTTTGACAAAGATCAAGTTGAAAGTATTAAATGAATTAGACATGAGAAAACTGTGTAGTTCTAAGTCATCTTGTCTGTCCCCATGCCAATGTGGGAATATTTCTTAAAGTATATATTAAATGATAAATCCTGTTTAGCTTTATTAATTTTAGTAGTGTAAGTCTTGCTCCTTCTCTTCAGGGATCATAGCATAGCACAAGAAATCTCTTAGGACCTAATTCTGCCAGTCTTACCCTGAACAGTTAGTTAATCCACCATAATCCTGTGGAAAACATTTGAAGGTTTTGCGGAGGAAAGTGTTACTCAGAACAAAAAAACTGTCCTATACAAACAGTTTGTTGCTTCTAATGTATATTCTTAATTGAGAACATGCTGGAGGAAGAGGAGGAGGAAGATAGTTTATTTACCTCAATTATTCACAAATACTCCCTAGTGTTCACTTTGGCAAATCATAGGAAATCAAGGTTATCTAGCAATTCCTGTTATAAAACATTGCTCTGTTATAAATCGAAGCTTAGAGCTTTGCCAAACATTTCAATTCTCTGATTAAGGTTTATTTTTTAATATGTGTGGAAATGTGAAGGAAAAAACCCATCTCAGTCATTTCCAAGACAGTAAAAAAATACGAGAATTTTTGTTTCCCTCATTTATTCCCTAAAGATGTCTTTGAAGAATCTCCACAATTTCGAGCAGCTCACATGTTGATTATCAGCAGATTTTGTTTGTCAACCCATCCATATCAGGCCTACTTGAAAACTTAGTCCCTTAAAACCTGTTGAGTCCCTAATCAGTAAATTTCAACACACTAATAGGAGTTTCCTGGTGGTGTACTCTTAGTATGCGTGTAGGTGTAAAGCTAATTCTCCACACAGAACATGAAGAAATTTGAGTAGAAATACTTAAATATTTTGATCTAAAGGAGTACTTCTTGGATTAAAAGCAGGAGACTGGAACAAGGAAATCATATTTGCGTTTCTCCCTTTTGCTACTCATCAGGAGCTCATCTTCTTTCCTTTGAGGAGGTAGGCAAGCAGCAGTCTCTCATTTATAAATTTTCAGTGCTAGCAGAAAGCCATTTTTGGTAGTACAGGAATAGAGCCCTATTTCTAATATGGTAGAAGAATTTCTAATTTTTTTAGCCACAGTACATTTCAAATGAAGATACTTTTTCAGGACCTTATACAATATCTGTTGATTATATTCTTTTTTGGGAATTCCTCACTGACAAAATTCTGCTTTCTAGCAAAGTTTCTAGTTTCAGAACATCAATAAATTTACATGTGACATACAGAAATTGAAATATCCTCAGATAATTACCCTATTTCACCAGTTAAATTACAGAACGCATTTTCACTTTTATCTCATAAATGCTGGAAACAATGAAGAGGAGACATAAAAGAAGCAAAACAGAAAAAAAGTAAGAGTTAGTACTTTTTTGAAGATTTTTCCCTCTTTTTCTGATGTTATGAAGTTCAGTGGGTTTTCTGAAGGAAATAAATGTGTTAAATGTTCATTTAATTCAGCTGACATTTTGGTTCTAAAAGCTGCTCAACCTACTTTCTTCTTTCAGGCTTGAGCCCTTGCTTTCAGTTTGGCTCAGTATAACATCTAATTGCTTTTAAATTACTATAATGATTTCCCTCAAGAATGCCTTGTGGACTGTACCTTGTATTTATCTGTCTCTGTAGAAATGTGTGCAGAATTACACTTTACCCATATACGCATTCCTGTATTGCACTACTCCAATGTGAGAAGTTTCCCCAGATGCTCCCATAGAACTTATGTTTCTGTCAGTTTTAAACATATAGCAGGGATTGTGAGCTTTTCTTAAATATGAAACTTGTTCTGAGACAATGGCTATTCTGATTTTCAATACTTGAATTTCTAGACCGTCATAATTTAATTTTTAATTTTGGATTAATACCCATGAATCAGATCCTACATTATGTCCTCACACAAATAACAAGTGAAGTCGTTAGTAGAAGAGAGAGCAGCAGAGTGAAAAGAAAGACCAGAAGGCCAGCAAGTTAGAAGGTTAAAAATAACCATGAAACAACAACATAACTGGCTGTGACAAATTATTAGAGTGGACCTCAGAATCTGGCCTTCTCGTTCCCCAAAATTAAAAGAGCTTGGTAAGAATTTTTGTCTGAAGAACTGAAAGAGATAAATTTAAGGCAGTCCTGTGCCCGCACTTCCAAAGGGTGCTGAAGCACTGCAATGCTGGCTTTACCTGTCTACATTTTCCTTCCTGTGAATATATTTTCCCATTTTGTCATTTTCAGTCATAGAGGTTTTCATTAAATTAAATCCGTTTAAATTAAATTGCACATTCTTTAGAAGATCTTTGATTTAATTATACATGATTTTTTATATAGATGACTTGTACCCCATCTTTTAGAGGAATAAGTGGCATTGACCATACATTGTTCAATGTATGAAGCTACTTTCTCTTCCAGGGTATCCAGACTTCAGGCAGATTCTGCACCCTTCCTCCAAACACAGGGAAGAATAGAAGTAACCCAATTGCTACTTGATCAGATTGGGGTGGGATGGAGAGTGAGGGGAAGAAAAAAAAATATGTTTCTCAATAACTCTTCTAGGTAATTTTTTTTTCACAAAAATATCTTGGGCCCAGATGATAACCTGCTTAATTGCTGTCATCCAGACTTAATTTGGTGAAAACTTACCTCTGAAGCTACAGTTTTGTTACAACTGTAATGATCTAAGGGCAAAAGAAAGATAGATTTATGGGTAGATATAATGTCTTTTATTAGACCTATTTGTAAGTTATGAATTAGTTTGCACGTGGGTGATGACATAAAAGCAAGGACTCACCTTGTGACCTATTGTGTTTCCAGAGTAGTAGTTTCAGATTTGTTGAAGCTAATATGTATCCAGAACTTAGTACTATCTTACTTAGTGAGGACTGCAAGTTTTTTCTTCCTATATCCATGGTACGATGGGGGTTGATCTTACTACTAGCTGTGGGGTATTTTTCCTCTGACGTGTGAGTGCCTGTCTTGCATCCAGATCATTGAGGGAGCAAACTGAGGTCAACGTGGTGAACAGGTGAGTCTAGTGAAGACTTTATTTCACTTAATGGTTCACTTGTGCTGGATGACCATCCATACAGAAGTCATGTGGTTATTATTATTCTGTCAGAGAACCACCTGATTGCCCAAAATGTATCTATACATCTTGCTAGTCCACTACTGAAAAGGACAAGTCATTGCTGTTGTTGATTTTATTTCCAAGCTTACAGAGTTTGGGAGTTTTCTTAGTCTCTCTCTGCTGAGGATACATGAGAAAATCAGTTTTCCTTTGAAGTGAAGGGGAGAAAAACAAAGCTTCTAACTGTTATCAGGAGAAGCTACAAAAATAAGTCCTTTGAGCATTAGAAATGGAAGATAAATAAAAAGGGAAACATATCATTCAAATTTAAAGATTTTTGAATGCTTGCATGATAATTTGATCAATTAAATTGTTCATTAATAATGGGTTTCATTCAGTAATAGGGTGAGCTTTCCCCGCTGCTGCAATGAAAAAAAAGTTAAATTAAGCTTCTTCCACTTTTACATGTGAAAAGTGCCCAGGAGCAAACAAGTTGTAATGATGTAGTTATTAACTCCTTTCTGATCCAATTACTTCCTTTATAATATATCATATATTAAAAAAAGAAATTAAAAGAATTTAATTTAGATTTGCAAAGTCAAGCACATGGAACTTAGGAAATAATGGAGGTGAACTTTGATTTTTGTCCTGTGTTTTTTAATGAGCTTGAATGTGCTGAGATTCTGTGGAAATGCTCATAAGGTGGAAACTTACTATCCTGTGCTGCATAGCTTTTATAATGTAGATTTTTTAGGGCAATTTCTTAATATTTATTCTTTCAGGAGAAAAGTAAACATGTGCTATATGTAACTTGAGTCCCCTTGCTGTCCATACCACACCACTTTTCATGGTGTGAAATTTGGAAATGCAAATTGAAGCTGTAAACCATGATATATTTTGTCTTCCTTGGCATACAGGTAGCTTTTTCTATTAGTATGGGGACCAGGAAAAAAAGATGGCAACTTAACTGGTTGCATCTTAGTAGAAGGTCATAACATCATGGAAGAAAAGGCGTCTCTGTAACAGAGGATCATCATGCAAAACACAGATTACTTTCCCGGTAGAGATGTGATGTGGGTCTAAACAGAAAGCACATGGTTAATTCCCCAAGCAACATTGCAGTAAACTGAGGAAAACGTTACTGTGTTCTTTTTTGCTAGTTTCTAGAAAGAAATGGCAAAACAAGCTCCATCGTTAGTCTGAAAAAGAGAGAGGAGAAAAAAGGCACAGTCTTTGTCATGGTATTAAATAAGAAGAGAAGAAACATCTTTTATTCTTATTCCTACTGGTAGATACTGGTACTTCTTAGAAGTAAAATTCTCAGTTCATGCAAACAGTAAGGCTTTTAGATTGTTTATTTATTGACTTTTGCCTTCTTTACCTACGTTAAATGTATACTTCGGGAAAGAAAGATTAGGAAAGCTAGCACTACATGCCTGTATGCATCTAACTTAAATACCTTAATTAATAACCCTAATTTCTTATAATGCTGATGGGGCTTTCAGGTGATTCCAGCTGTGGCTCATCATTGACGTTTTGTTGTCTCTTTCATCCTACGAATCCCTGTCCCCCTCCAGCTACCTCTTCCTGCCCCTGCATCAGTTCTGTGCTAGCATGGGAATTTGTGCAGCCATGCAGAGATCTTGTTTAGGAAACTGACTCATCTGAAATGAAAATCATGCTAATAAATGTTTTTTCTGTGCAGTCCTACAAACAGCTTTTCTAGGTGAACACAGAGCACTTCACCCAAATAAGTAGATGAGAGTAAGGGGACATCTATTTAAAGTAGCACTGAATATAAACCAACATTTTTGGAGCACCTAGGATATATCTAGAGAATTACGAATTCCTAGATTTGTAAAGTTAAGTGTCCAAATATCAAGATAAGTGTTTGTTATTAGCACTCGTATACTTCATTATTCTTTATATCACTTCCAGAGGCTCAGTAAAAAAATGCTGTTAATATTTTTTTACACACAGAAATTTTGATTTATTTGTGTTTTCACTAACTCCCAATATGGTGTAATGCCTAAAGCTTAATTTCAGAAATTAAAAATTTGTAATTTGTCTTCTTAAACTGAGATCAGCTTTTTCTTAGTGTTACATATACATCTTTAAACTCCCTGAACGCTCTTCTGTTAAATGTTCAGAAAATGCTAATTTATAAAATCTCTGGTTAGAAAAAGCTATTTTCCACTACATTTCAAGTTTATTAGAATAGTTTTCATCACTGATTTTTAAATTAATTCATCTTAATTGCAGAAGATTTGGTACACTAATTCTTATATTTTCATTAACTGTCAACACTAAAATTTTCAGTGTCTGGTGTACAGTTTATTCTCTGTGATAATGGTATGATGTGAATATTTCTTTTCTGTAAGGATGTTTTACTGAATAGTCTGTTAAATTGTCTTGATGCAGTTTAATTAATATGTATCAAGAATGTTTAAAACTGTATGGCTTGTGACTTTTCGTGATACTTCTATACCAATGTAACCAGCATAACAAATGTAATTATCCCAAGCTTTAAACATTCTAATTTCTGTACTCCAATTTTATGATTACTTAAAAAAATTAAAAAAACCCATAACTCCTAAGTGATTGCTTTAAACATCTTGAAAATTTATGTAAACAATTAGGTATTGTGAGGAATGCTAATAAGGCATATAATATCTTCCACATTCAAGTTTGAATTACTTTGCTGGTTTTATCCAAGATTATGTTCTGCAAAGAGGCAAAAATAATAAAGAAAATATTACTGTACTTACTGGAAAATAAAGCAAAATTATAAATTCAGAATGCTAAATGTCATTAACAGTTTATATGTGTCACTATTTACTTGCAAGAGATTAGAATATTTATCAGTCCAAACACCACTGAAGCTGTGTTTCATTTTGTGAATTGTTGCACTCTGAATAGATAGTTGTATGCAGGTGAGATCATTGATAATCTGTTCTAGTTGTTAGAAATATCCATTTCAAATGCATATACTTTTATCTGTCTTGATACTGTATTGAGTAACCTTTTGTGACTTGAAGAATAAATAAAAATGTACAGCAACAGAGAAAGGAACAGGAAAAGGGAAGATCAGTCAGTATGCTTGTTACTGTAATTTTCAATATGCTTATTACTATGATACATACCTCTTTTTCTGGTTATACTATTTAAAAAAAAAATTTAAAAGGGGAAGAAAGGAGGCCTAGCATTTTCTAGATGGTAGTCTCAACTTTGCAGTTGGCCCTGTATAATCACACTTTATTCAAAGAATATCTTCTCAAGAAATGAACTTAAGTTTTGAACTGATACATTCTTCTCTGGAGTTTCTTTGTCCATAAGAAACTGTACCTTTCAAAAATAATCTGCTCTGTGTTGATGCAGCAAACTAATAAAGGCAAATAAAAATGTGACGAGTTCTGTTTATGAGCGCATATGGCAACCCTTATTTTTTTCCAGTTAACAAAAGTTGATATGAGGTTCATATATAAATAAAAACTTAATTCCAGGAAAATACGAACAGTTGAGCATAAGTAAAACATGGAACAACTTATATTTATAAAATCTGATAAAGTGTTACCTATACTGAAAATGTGTAAATGGGAAATATAACCCTTCCTCCTTCTATGATTCACGTACATTTATATGTTCCTGAATAAAGGATGAGTATATATCTTCTAATAACTGCTCACCTATTAATAAAACAGATATGCTGTGCAAGTTGAAATTAAAAGAATTATTTTCCGTCACAGTAAATCTTTTTGCATATTTCATTTAAATCAGTGAGGTATAGTAGCACTAGAATATTGGAAAATAGAAGTTAGATAAGGAAAAGCTAGAAAAGAAAAAGGAGGCTGGTGAGATTAAATGTGATAAAAATCTTGATACATATTTGCATCCACCTGCGATATGGTGATCACTTTGTTAAAAGAACAAGCAAAACCTGTATATCAGATTGCGTATATGCCAGTATTAAGTGATGTCTTTGCTACCATGATTTAATAGCATTTTCAGCTTTAATTCTTCAGGCTGATTTGTTTATCAGATGCCAGTGGCTATTTAGGCACAGAAGAGCATGTTAGAGGAATAGAGTAGGCCAGAGAGCTTTATATGCCTTAATAAAAGTGTACCACCATTAATGTCTGTTCTTGAAAAAACATGAAAATCAGTAACCATGATGCTTCCAAGAGATTTGCAGAAGTACTTAACATCAACCTGGTTTGTCTCAGTTGACTTAAAAAAAAAAAATAATTAAAAAAAAAGTATAGCCATGAGATTTGTTATGATTAGGCCAGCATCAAAAATTGTGTATTACAATTTTGTATTTAATAGTAGAGGTGACTTAGCTTCAGATGTGGAAGTGTCAGTTCAATATTTTTGGTATGTTAGCAATGCTGGATGAACCTTGGAATATTTCAATAATCTGGAGTTTAGAGGTTCAACAATTTATGTGATCTAAACATGAAATTGGGGTAGACCTCTGCTTTATATTGTGGTATTTTGTAGATACTCGTTATTTATATATTGCACTGCTTTTTCTTAATCTGTATCTGAAAGTGCTTTAATGATTTTTTTGAGTAGGGAGACCTAAAGAGAATGTGTTCCCTGGTGATTTATACAGTTGTCCAAATTGTATTTTGCCTGAATGGAGCAATGAGTTAAACTTTTATCTTACAGTAAGAGTTTGAGCTCATTTTAGAGCCATCTACTTTCAGAGAAGGTGCAAAGCAGTGGAAAGGTTGGTAGTTCCTGACAGTCTTCCTATATGTTTCCAAGATTTGTTCTTTCCTCTTTTCCTCCACGACAGACATTTTATCTTGCAACTGATATATCTGTTGGGAAAAATTCTGGAACATGTTAAGAGAGAGAACCTCAGGTTATTCTCCCCAAACACAAATATCAGCTCTGAAATTATATGGATTCAGGGAGTGTGTATCTGTGTTTCTAGAAGAGGCCTGAGAAGCAAGCAATTCTCATGCTCTCCATCACCCCATTCAGGCCCGGTTTGGGCAGGGGCTGTGCTGGGCTTCCCTTGGTGGTGTGAGCAGTGCAGAGTAGAGGCAAGTTTAGCTCCTGGCTGTGGTGCAGACCACCCTGTGGCTCAGTGCTATCGCCTGCAGGCTTTGCACCTCAAAATGTCCCTACAGGCATTCACCCGCATCCTCGGTTTCATGCTATGTAAAAGCTGTGCCCACAGGGCTTCAGCACAGCCCTCAAATTATTTCTGTCCATTTTAACAACAGCACCACCAAAAAAAGCATACAGGAAGTTCTAGTCATGTGATAAATCTGAAGGGGACACATAGGACAGGCAGGATCAAATATAGTGTAGGCATGGCCTGGTTAGGCCATTTACTTGGCCTCAGAGTTAGAAGATGGCCCATGTCTGTCCCTGTTTCATCTAGCAATATAAGCATAGCCAGAAAGGTAGGTAAGGCTTTTGCAGTACCTTACCATCAGGGTAGGCCAGCTGGGCTGGTGAGCAGTACTGACCCTAAATGACTTGAGGGGAGAGTAAGCAGATAAATTGAATCAAGAAGTATGTTAAAGAATTTAGAACTGGAAGACTATTGTTTCTTGGGGGGAAAACATTTAGTATGAAAATGTTGAACATTACAGAAGCATCAAGAGGGACAAGTGGCAGTGAAAAAAAGGGTGAAAATAAATGGGTAAGAAGTAAAATTTAGAAACAATTCTGAAAAATTTGGCTTTGTTTTTAATATGCATCTATTGAAAAAAGACATTAATTTCTTTACAACAGTCACAGGTCTGGTTTACAATATTTTGAAAACAAATTACAGTTTTCTTATTTATCTAGTAGAATATTATGCTAGAGCAAGGCATTTACTCATATATTCTTAGGTTACTGATATTGCAGAATATAGTAGAGTGCATAATGCATGGAAGGATATCAAGTGTATATTTTATCCAGCATCTTCTTTCAGCATGCATTTTGTCTAAGTCAGTTTGTTCATTGCTTCATACTTCTTTCATTAAGGATTTTATTATGGCAACTCAAATGCTTATTGGGAGTACTTGCTCTAACAGAAGAAGGGCAAATATTAATAATGCAAGCAGAATTCATGGACTGCATGAAATTAAAAAGAGATTTCTTCTTTGCTTTACAACAGAAGTAATCTCATCTGTAATAAAAGAGGTTGAAATAGTTCATGTTCTTTGGAGTTGGAAGTTCATTACTTATACCACTCAACATGTGTTCCTTAAATAATATCTCATGTTAGAATTCATTGTCAATTAAGCTTCACAATATCTGAAAACTAAAGCCAGGCATCCAGCATGTGTCTGGTGGCAGAGGAATACAGATGATTTCCTTTTTGGTGTTAAGGGTCCATCAGCCCCTATCACTCATAGGCTTGCCCAGGTAACCAGATACATGAAGTAAATTTTCAGGTCTGACCTCTCCAGAATCTTCATCTGAACCATCCCAGGACTTTTTATAACATGGAATTAGAGGCCAACAGCTTGACTAAAATTTAATATGAAACTTGACTTCATATTATGTTTAGCTACAGCAGTATTGGCAAAGTGAGTATACAAAAGAGAACTGAGCTCTGTCTGAGCTCTGCCATGTGCCTACCTGGTGCACATCTCTTGATAAAGTGATAGGTAATCTTGTCGTGTTAGCATATGTGACACATTCCAGATGTTCTGAGGATGCTCTTCATGCTTATACAAGCATACTTTGTGTCAGAGTAAGCTACAGATCTGCAAGTGATTGCTACAGAAGATCTAAAGTAACAGAACTAAGCAAACCACATCCCAGCTCTATTACTTGGTGTATACCACCATTCCTCACATTTACCTCTTTCAGCCTGATACAGGCCCCTTAACTCTTGTGACCCAGTTCAGACACTCGCTGAAGAATTAATTGGACTCTCACAATACCCGTTTCTGCCCATGGACTGCACAGAGGACTGTCACAAAAACATCTACTATATAAAATGGCCATAGTTGCTGAGATGAAACATTTTCAAAGTGATGGCGTAAATAATGAGAATGCTCTTCCGCCTATTCTTAATCAGTCTAGAGTGAGCCAGTTCTCCTCAAAGGAGCAATTTAAACATAAAATCAAAGAAATGGTTTTGACTCAAATGCTAGCTAAGGGCTGTAAGTTACTGGGAGCAGAAACTTGAAATTTACGTGTAATACAGAGAAGAAGCAACATTACCAGGTGCCTTTGTGGTCTAGTCCTTAGTGGAAATGCAAAATTCCAAAGATGGAAATTGCAAATACACTGCTGTCTTCCTACCTAAAGGGTAATTTGTAAAGGAAGGACAATAAGCAATAAGTAAAGTGAGAGCCTGAGAAAAAGGCACAAGAATCTTTTGAGATTCTTGAAGATAAGAGCAGACAAAATTAAGCAGTCAAATTCCAGCTCTAACAAAGTCAATGTCAGTGTTCCCATTTATTTCATTGGGATTCAGGATTTCCCCCAGAAATATGAGCTGAATATGAATAAAGGAAAAATTCTCCTGTTTTGTGATACAACATTTTATGTTTTTGTACAACCTGTCTCCTACGGGGAAGGACTCTAGAAATTTCATACAATAAACAGAGTTCATGTTTCTCTGAAATGCAAGTGCATCAAAGATAAAAGGTATAAAGTTTTCAACATAGCAATCCAGCAACACATAACTGTTTACTACAGAAAACACACAGTTATTTCAATGACAGAACTACTTTGAATCATCATTTGGTGGGGCAAACCGTTTTTTGAGAACAGTATCAATGTCCCTAATAAACACAAGAGAACTTCTTTGAAAGACTGCTCTTGAAATAGTTCATGATCTAATGCTATACTTTACGTTGTTGTAACAGCAGATTCAGGGGGAAGAGAATCTACTGAATGTCAACATCTCTTCCTTTATCATGTGTTTTCTACAAACGATGTGATTCAATTTTTTTTCTTTATTTATAGTTCAGAGCCATTTTGTAACTGGAGTTCCTGGAGCCAGTAAGAAAATAGAGTTCTGTCACTTGAGAGAATTTTGTATACTGGTGCTCTTTTCTTCACCCTTATAGATATATATATATATAGTTTGTTCAGACTGAATGTGTCCACATGGGTGTATGTACCAAAAAGATATATTTATTTCTCTTTACATGGGGAAAAACATTGTTCTCATTTTTTTGTTGGAAGTCTTCCAACTAATGCATTTGGGAAAAAAGCCCCAAACCCCTAGGCTGATGTATGTCAGCTCTTACCCCCTTCCTTTGCTTCCTCACTGAAAAAAATAAAGATACAATTGCAGAATATGAAGCTCATAATCTGGAATATGAAACTTGTTTTTACAAAAGTAGTCTGTGAATTTTAAAAGACAATTTTAAAAAGTTTGTTAAAAAAAGACATGATTAGCACGATCTCTGTTGCATCCTAAAAATATTTTAAACTGTGACTAGATAAATAATGAAATCTCTATGGTAGAGACATTATAAAATATTAAATGAATGGTAGTATAACTGAATACATCTCTGAAAGTCAGCACTACTGTGTGATTCCTGATGAATCAACATGTTGCTACTGACCATTGTGTGCAATGTATAACTGCTTCTTTATTAAGTATAGGAGCCACCCAAAGTTGCTTAGATACGGTGTATTTTGGGTAGGAAAAAACTGGTTTTGAAATACACTTGGAAAAAGACTCAACAGCATTGCTTTCAGTACCTTTACAGAACTATAAACCAGATGACCAACTTCAAGCAGGGCTTTGGAAAGTACTGAAATTATGCCAAGGAAGATACATTTCAAGATCTTCTTAAGGAATATCTAATTGCATACCTAACTCCAAACAAAATAAAATGAGAAGCTTTGACTAAATAAGACTCACTACCTGAGAAAATTGATTGTAGTTTAATTCTCTAAGTACTGCCTGCAATATAGAATACCTATTTTTTAAATAAACTAGATTATTTTGTAAACTGTAGACATAGATAAGTAATTCAGAGAATTATTCATCTGACCTATTTAACATCTTAAGAGAAAGACAAAGTTTTAGCACATTACTTGGAAACAAACATCTAAAATTCCTGCATATTGTGTGATATGGGGCAAAGTACTTCTACCCTTATGTTTTTTTCCTGGAAAATATAGCATACATCACTACTTGCCATTTAGCATTTTTGGAAAATGTGCTATGCATTACTACTCTACCATTAAATACTCTAGCAAAGTATGGGTTTGTTGTAAGTTGTTAAAATACAACTGTTTACTATTAACTTGGATTTATATTTATTTTCTGTTCCCCTTACTTGTCAGTGCCTTTTGTATGGTCTTTTGTAGAAAATATTTAGCTCACAAGACTATTCACCTATGCCTCTATTCAGCTATAATGCCAATGTCCCTGACCTGAATAAGACAGATCAATTTATGACTAGTCAGACCACCCCCTAATTTCCCACATCATTGATCTGTTCATTGCAAAGTACGTTTTTCACATGTGCAGCTCCACAAACTATCCTAATTTAATTAAAAGCTCGTAGGTGCCTTATCTTTCATATTTGGTAGTTTAGTATTATTACTAACAGGTACTTTTGGATTTTAAAAAAGTATTTTCTCAACTTAGTTACTGTTATTTGTGTTTAAGCTTATACATATAAGCACATGAATATTTATTATGTATTCAGAAATTTTGAATATAGCTCTCTGACAAAATTTACAAAGGAATAAATGGCTTATCATACTCAAGGTTAGATAATTAGTCAAAAAGGGTTAGATAATTAGTTAAAAAGGAAATGTTATGGTTGAGCTTCTTTGATTGTAGCTGAACTATATCCAGTGTTGCATAAAAAGTCCCAAAGATCTTAGCTATAAAAGTCAGGATGTTATTGAACATCCACATTCTTCCGCTCAGTGAACTGTTAAAAACCAAAGAACTGGTAAAGATAGAATGGCAACCAACCATGAGGCATTATGGCATTGCCTACCCTTTTGCGATTTCAGATAAAAACAATATCAGCTTCAGCAACAGAGAAAATCATGCCTAGTTCCTTGATGCTCTGTGCTTGTGTTATCATAGCTGCAGTTATGACTAAAGGCTGCTGTTTTGGAATTGTATGGCAGCTGAATTGTTCTGTTTTGTAAATTTTGTCTGTAACTGAATTACTTGAAAAACGTCATTGCAGATGGCCCAAATTTTGTGTCAATTCTAAAATAAAATGGAATTCAAATTAATTTCTGAATAAGCATTAGTAAAATTTGTAGATGGAACATTTCTGAAAACTAAAAAAAATAGTACCACTAAGTTGATATATTTGTAAATTCTTCAGATAACTATAATTTACTCAAAATATAATTATGTCATAGAATCATAGAATTGTTAAGGTTGGAAGGGACCTGAAAGATCATCTAGTTCCAACCCCCCTGCCATGGGCAGGGACACCTTCCACTAGACCAGGTTGCTCAAAGCCTCATCCAACCTGGCCATGAACACCTCGAGAGATGGGGCATCCACGGCTTCTCTGGGCAACCTGTTAGAGTATCTCACCACCCTTACTGTAAAAAGTTTCTAATATCTAATCTAAATCTACCCTCTTTCAGCTTAAGACTATTACCCCTCGTTCTAGCACTACAGTCCCTGATAAAGAGTGTTTCCCCATCTCTCCTGTAGGCCCCCTTTAAGAACTAGAAAGCTGCTATAGAGTGTCCCTGGAGCCTTCTTTTCTCCAGGCTGAACAACCCCTGTTGTTCAAAGATGTCAAAGTCTGCTTGCCTGAAGTCAAGGGTATTGAGTTTGCTATGCAACCTCCTCACAGCCCTAAAGATCTTGAACTCCACCATTTCGTGGTCAGTATAGCCAAGGCTGCCCTTGAGTTTCACATTCCCCACCAGCCGTTTCTTGTTGGTGAGAACAACGTCCAGCATAGTACCTCTCCTCGTTGGCTCCTTTATCACTTGGAGAAGGAAGCTATCATCAATGAACTCCAGAAAGCTCCTGGTTTGCTTATGCCCTGCTGTGTTGTCCCTCCAACTGATATCAGGGTGGTTTAAGTCCCCCATGAAGACCAGCAATTGCGAACATGGGGCTGGTCCTGTCTGTATAGAGGGCCAAATCCACTCAGTCTTCCTGGTCAAGTGGCCTGTAGCAGACCACCACTGTAATGTCTCTGGTCCCTGCCCTCTCTTTAGTCCTGACCCACAAGCTCTTGGTCTGCTCCTCATCCATCCCCAGGCAGAGCTCCATGCACTCCAGCTTGTCATGGACAAAGAGGGTGATGTTCCCTCCTCATCTTCCCTGTCTGTCCTTTCTAAAGAGCCTGTGTCCTTCCATTCTAACAGTCCAATCATAGCAGCAATCCCGCCATATCTCTGTGATACCAATAAGATCCCACCCCTGCAGGTGTGTGCACATCTCTGACTCCCCTTGTTTGTTCCCCACGCTATGTGAGTTTGCATAAAGGCACTTAATTTGGGCCCCCAATGAAGCTGACTTACTGGCTGGGATTCCTTTGTGTTGCTCTTCAGGTGCTTTCCGGCTGCCCTGTGATTCTTGTCCAGGCTCTGGGCATCTATTCCTGGTGCTGGCATCAAACTGGTATGAGTGGGACGGACTGAGGTTTCCCTCCCCTGGCAACTTTAGTCTAAAGCCCTCTTGACCAGGTTGGCAAGCCTACGACCACAGATGCTCTTCCCCTTCTCCATCAGATGGACCGCATCATATTTTAATATAAATAATAAATATTTATTCAAGCTAAGTGCTATTTCAGAATCAAAGATATAATTTTGTTTTTCTTTTCCAGAAGGCTAAATTATTGCTACATTTATTTTCTCCAGTGGGAGACAATTTGTTTAATGTTAAAAAGTATATCTACATTTAAACACTGAAACTATTCTAAGGAAGTTTTTATGCATGACTTTTGACTTTGAAGAATGAGCTTATTATTTTAAAGAAAATAGATGTAACCAATATTTCTTCATAAGTTGTTAATTGGAAATATGTTTTCTCTGTATTTAAATGCTTGAAGGTGAGTCTAATTTTCTGAAGGGGAAAATAGCAAAAATTTAAAAAAAAAAAGTGTTTTTTTCAATAAAGCCAGAAGTATATGCATCATATGAAAACTTATAGGCATTTTACTGAATGTGCGCCAGTTAGCTGGATTTTTTTTAATTGCATTTGACAGGATGTTGTATATTCCAAATGTATGTTTATACAGAATATGCCAGAATGACACTTTTAAATATTAATTAGCTTTTCAAACATGTTCTATATCAAAGCACATCTGGTCTGTGGCAAAATGTGAAAAGAAATGGCACATCAGCTTTTAAGATGGGTTGATAGGGTCACATAGATCAGCTTGTCCCTATCTCCACTCAGGGAGTTTCATCAGCATCTCACTTTTTATGACATAATTTGCATTTTAGGGGGCATTACATCGTATGCTGACATGCCAAAATTTTCTCAACAAACAGTTGTTATCTGAGTGATTGAACAGAGCTTCAGAACTGGAATACTTGGAACTTTTTCTTCCTGTCCCCATGGGGTTTAAGCTTGCATCCTCATGAGAGTCTGACAGTTCTCAAGCTACATGTGACTGCACAGCCATCAATGTTAGGCAGAAGGAGCAAAAGTGAAATCAAGAAATGGAAGTCCTTATAGTTCATCTGGATAAAGTATTACCATGGGAGAAGGAAAAGCTAGGGTTTTGTTTCTGTTCCCATGATTACTTCTTTGTCTTGTTCATCCAAAACTCCCCAGTGCAGCACATAGAAGCAGATGTGGACACCTTTGTTGTTGATCAGATGAACCACATGCTCATTGTCTGAGAGGTTAAGTGAAGGTGAACTCCTGTCCTCTAGTCTACTGAATTTTACATAAACCCATTTCCAATTTAAAATCATGGTATTTAGGTCCCTTAGGGACAAACCAATCCCAGTAATCCTTACACTTCCTTAGGTCTTGAGTAAGTTTCAGGACAGGTAAAACTTTTAAGTGAAGTCATAGTTTTCATGTAAAGTGGAATTGCTGTTTTGCAGTGATTTTTCAACTCTGGAAATCCTCATAAAATATGGAACTAGAAAGTGCATAAAACATAGGTAAAGGCATATCTGAAACAGAAGTGCTACTACAGAATTACTTTTGAGAAAAGTGGTAACTGGTCATGTGTTTTTGGAGGTAATATCCTCCAAGATTATATGATACTAGCAGATGTATTTCAGATAATACCTTTATTATCTAAGAATCAAAATTAGGTGCTGAGATGCCTAAATAAAATACTGCCTTTAAATAAATGTTTCTTTTTAATGAAGATTATTTCATATGCAATATGAAGGAATTAATATGAATTAATATGAATTAGTCTGAACAGTCATGGAGTTTATACAAATGTACTTGTGGTAATAGCTGGAAACAGAGACAAGAAGAGTGTTAGCGACAAAGACAAAAATGAAAGCACGATAGTTTCCTTTACAAGATTCAGCAATAGTAGCACATACGAGAAAAGCTTCAGAATCCGATAGCTGATTTGCTACTACATTAATTCCCTTTCCAATATTAAAAAATAGAGTTTTTAATTATTCTGTATTTTATCTGGTTATAGTAAATTTTATGTATAATGTTAAGATTTGTGCCAAAGCTTATTAAAATCAAAATTGTATTTACAACTTAAATGTATTTTTCTGCTTCTTGGGTACATTGAAGTTCTGCTAGAGTAGGCACTGATGGGTGACTTTTATAAATTCTTCTGTCTATAAAAGATGAACAATGATGCCTGTGAAGAGCAACCTGAAGTTTGCACTGATTCCTATGGAATGTCCTTCCAAAAATCTGTGAAAACATTTCATATATGCTAGAAAACAAATGGCCACCTGCCTGAAGAACCAATTCCTAAAACTTTTGAAAATGCTGTTCTTAATACACTTCCTTCATTATAGCTCCCTTCCTCTTTTCTGTGGTATTCCAATTTTCTTTTCAGTGAATTATAAGACAGATTAGCCAGAATTCATGTTTTCTGAAAGTAAGATCATTTATCAGTCAAGTAATTTGTTAAATTGTGCCACAAGTAAAACTCCGGATTGCAGACATCTACAAGGAATTAACTAAATATGGACCTTCATTCAGTTGTCCCAAAACTATCGGGTAGAGCCCACCCATAGTGTCTGTGTGTGGGAAACCGACCTGAGTTCTGGGGATCCACTGACCATGCCAGTTGTTACACCTAATTTCCTATAGACAGCTATGACATAGTTCACTTACCATAATTACGGTGTTTAGTGCATTTTGAAATTCACTTGGGTTTCTTGGAGTACGTCCTTCTACTTGTCCAGAAGTACACAGATCTCTTGTAAGACTTCCGCTATATATGCCAACCCTGAAGGAGGTTTTGGATACTCCTGGCTTCTCAAATGACACTTGGTGCTTGTGTCTACACATGAGTTATGTTTATAAACTTTTAGCAAAATCAGTGGAGATCAAGGGCTTAGTCCACTCTCCAGCTTGGAGTGGACTTTGCCACTAAAGCCAGTATTACAGCCTAAATGTTGAAGTCTATTCCTGCTTGTCACCTTTTCTAAAGAATTCAGTCTGTGCATTGAATAAGCAGTAAATCCGCTGAATTATCCTTGGGGCAACAACCTCCCTACAAGCATGCATTTTTATTTCCTGAAAGGTTTCTTTAGCCCTCTAACATCATATGCCTGAACTTTTAGCTGGCATTAGAGGCAAAGAGGAGCACTTTATAGCTGAGCACAGGCTGTTGATCACTGAGCAGTTCATGTGGTCTGTATGTCTGTCATTCATATGAAGGACTAGAAAAGAAGCCCTCCCCCTCCATGTGTATGCAAAGGGCCTCACATAGGATGCACACTACTAATTTACATTTTTCTTCTTTGGGCCTGACTTTCTACAAAGACTGAATTTTTTCTTTAAGTATCTAACCTCATAATTTTTTCTGTTCCTGGAAGGTACTGCACTAAGTAGTGAAAAATTGTAGTTCAGTGTATCTAAAAGGTTTTGACCAGGGAACATGTTGGGGAGGGTGGGAGTGTAGGGAGGGGGGTATAATATAATAATCCAAATGCTTATTCTGATAAGCATTAGAAAGATGTTTGGAACAATAACAGTTTCTCAATTCAGGTGAAATCTTTTGAGAACTTGTGATGACAAATGAATTAGCTACTCAATAGCCCAGTAGTTTTATTAACTGTATGTATCTCGTGCCACATATGCTTACAAATAGAAAGAGAAATAATATCCAGACTAAGAAATCTCAATTATGGTAGCATAATAAGTCTTATTTGAGGAAGGTTATTTCTGATTATTAGGAAATTGAACACACTGCAACACAGCAGAGTATAAAAGCTACTTATAATTTTGGTACTTTATGGGGATGCTTTAATTCTGGAGTCACTGTTCTCAATGACATTAAATCACTTCTTGTACTTTTTTGAACACAAATGTAGAGACAGTTATTTTACTCTTTTTTACTTTTTTTTTTTTTTTTTTTTTTAGTGAATAAGCTCCCTTTTCTAAAGATCAAGTTATTCTTAGGGCACTTTCTAAATGGATGCAAATTGCTTTTACAGTGTGACACTCAGATGATTCATATGAGATTTTCTGCTTATATTAACTAAATGTTTTGAAATGGGTGTTCCTGGTGAGAAAAGTGAAAGAAAAACACATTTACACTACCAGGCAGAACTTCAGAGCTCGTTTCACTGTTGAGACACTTGAGAACACTGTGAGTTTTTTAAGGAAGTGTTTTTTTCTTTTCCCACACGAAATAATATTTTGAGGGCAGGTAGTAACATTAGGATAATTTTTTGACTCCTAATATGGTGAATGGTCTGAAAACAGTCTAGGTACTTTTTGAATAAAAATATTTAATATTCCAGATTATTTGCCGCATATCTTGGGGTTAATGATTTGTTGTTTTTTGTTTGTTGTTTTGTTGGGTTTTTTTTCCCTCAGTTCTTTGCTTTGAAGAGTTATGGTTGAAATGGATATTTTTTCTTCTCACTTTTTTCTTCTACTCAAGCAACTAACTTGCAATATATCACAGCTGTCATTATAATGAGAGAAAACATCATGATGCAGCAGAACTTAGTCAATTCAATTATACAGAAGATGCAGTGAAATTATTTTTGATAGAAATGCACCTGCTGAGGCTGCCTGCTAGGCTAGTCCACAATTAGATACTGTGTAAAAAGTTATTAAAAAGTTCATTTAAAGAATTTATCTCTCAAGTGTGGCAGGGGAATATTTCCCTGAAGGAAGGGTCAAAACTTTGGAGAAATGTTTATTTCAAAAGTAATTTTCATGCAGGTAGATTATGCAGCCTTGTCCTAGTGAAAGTAATGTCAAAACACACACTGTCTTTAGAAAAAATTCATAGGTCTAAAATATTTTGTAGATGGGTGGGATCAAACCACAAGTGAACTATACAACGTTGGTCCATAAAAAAGATGAGGATTTGTAAAAAAAAAAACAACCCATAGTTCAAATATCAGAGTTTCTGTCTTAAGCATTCCACTGACATTGGACTTCATTGGTAGAAGTAACACAACAAAAAAAGCCAAAAGAAGCTTACTTTATAAAATGCCTCAGAAAAATGAGTGAAGGCAGAATCTGCTTTCTATGAAGAGCTGTACTTCTTGCATTTTGGAGACAGCTTCTCTGCACCAGTACTACCAGGAAGAATGTATTTCACCATGTGAACAACCTTCTGATGCTGTTCTAACTGTTCCTGGTTGTTTGTGTAACATCTAGGAACTGAGGCAACAGCTTATTGTGCTAACACAAAGCAAAAGCTTTCCATAAAAATATTCATACTCAGAATTAGTTTATCACATGATGCCCGTTCACTTTCCCAAGAAGGCAATAAATCAATTCTGGAGCTTAGATCTTCCTGACTGCTAGAGTCATTACTGTGTGACTTTTTTACAGCTTATGTTGCTTATAAGTTGTGATAGCTTTCTGCTGTTTTTCTCATAAATGAGGGTGATTGCAATAGTAATACAACAATATTGTGCAGTTCATATTTTAAGAACTGGTTGATTGTTTTAACCATTAGTTTGTAAAACTGCCCTTTTAAATTGTTCTATCTGTGAAGATTTTATTTCAGTATGGTTCTCAGCAGTGCAAAAAAGATGCATAAACCATATTCTCTAGCGTGGTATTGTCAGCTGCATGTTTTAAGTGAGTTTGAACATTGTCACTCTAAAAAAATGACTTGTGCCTTTAGAAGTTGTTTGAAGTTTTCAAGAGCATTTGTCCGTGAATGATATATCAGGCAGAGTGATATCTTCTTAGTGTTGAAGAATGACAATTCACTTGTTAAAGCTGGACAGCAAATGGCCAGCATACCATTGGTATTATTCCTCTATAAAAGCATTTATAAAAATCTTGTAAAAATATATACATCCAGGGTTATTCAGTAACATCCTAAAAATTATTATATTAGCAACCAAAGAAGGCTTTTACAGAAGACTTTCTAAATTACCTCTTTTCATCAAGTATAGTGAACAAATAAATAAAACATAATGTATTTTAAAATATATATATAAAAAATTGATGTATTTTAGTCATACATTTAGAACACATTGTATGTTGCTTACATCATAATTTAAATATGATACGTCATCAAAGAAGTCACCTGATAACTCATATTAATATATTGTCTGCAGAAACCATAGACTCCTGTGGTATATTGAGAAATCAAGAAATTAAAAAAAAAATAATTATTGGATTGATTTATTTAGAGAATCTGATTTAGAGTATGTGAGTGGAAGATGGAGTCTGGGTTCATAAACTCTGTTCTGAATGGCTTTCTGGAAGAATTTTGGTTCCATTTCAAATCAAACATGGCAAGTATTTGAACCCCACTTTTTTTTTTCTTTTTTTCCCCAGCTGTTGGCACAAAGTGATGCTAGTCTTGCAAAAAGTGGTGAACTCCTGAGATATTTGTCTTTTGGCACTGCAGTTATATAAGAAAGTATCACAATTTTTGGCATCTTAGACTTCCTCCCTGACGCGTGATAGGTTTCAGACATTAGCTGAGATCTGCAGTTAATTCCTATCTGCAAAATGTCATACAGGCCCATTTTTAGATATACATTTTAGCTGATATCTTAATTTGTAATTGAAAATGAGAAATACCCATTTTCTGCTTAGCCCAACATTCTTTAGCCTTGTTTTGTAATAAACATAAAAGTGCACATAACTGAAAAGAAGATTCAGTTATGCTACTGGTAGGCAGGAAATCCCTATTTCCACATAGAAAACAAATGGCATTTCGATTTGTTTATCACAGAATCATAGAATCATTTAGGTTCAAAAAGACTCCTAAAGTCGTTGAGACAAACCATTAACCTAACGCTGCCAAGTCCACCACTAAACCATGTCCCTAAGCACCATATCACACATCTCTTAAATGCCTCCAGGGATGGAGACTCAACCACTTCCCTGGGCAGCCTGTTCCAGTATTTGATAACCCTTCTGGTGAAAAAATTTTTACTAATATCCAACTTAAACCTTCCCTGGAACAACTTGAAGCCATTTCCTATCTTGTCCCATCTCATCATGTAGTGTATATATGGAAGGGATTTGAATAATTACTTGTGCATATCCAGAGTTCAAAAACATTCCTTCAAAGTAACGAAGGAATCTCAAACTGTCCAGTGAAAATAATTATGCAAATACTGTTAATGATTAAATCATAGTTTATTCAATAACATGAATAAATCAATTAAATTTCATAGCTTTTTATAGCACAGTATATGCCCTTGTATTTGTGAATAATTAATGTAAGCAACACCAACAACGATGACAAAAACAACAAAGACAAATAAACCTATAATGTATGTTGGTTAACTCCTGAAAAGGTTAAGAACATCAAATTTTCAAATATCATGACCTGACTTTAATGACCCAGTAACAGGCTGACATTTGCAGTCATTTACCGTTTTTATGTAATAACATCTCACATGCAAAGATCAGCAAGTGCAATGTAACTGCTTATCTCAAAGGAGAAAAATAAGTAATAATGGTACAAGAGAGGTTAATAACAGGTACGGGTCCAGCCTGGCTTTTATCAGTCTCTTTAGAAAATGAGCTGGGAATTGCTGTCAACTTGATTGGAAAATGGAGAGGAGAAATAGATACATATGGGAGACATCAGTCAGAGTGGAGAGAACTGGTCTGTGTGAAGGTTGTTTGCAAGGTTACCTGCTCTGATGCAATGGAAAGCTGGAATTTGCATCTCAAAGCTTTGTTCCTTTCTCAACACAGTGTCACATAAATTGTCCGCCCTGGGGTTTTAATTTCACAGATGTCTAAGCTCATTTAGAAATTAAAGTGCAATAATCTGTGATCCACACTGTATCTCATCATTCTGATTTTTCTCAGCAAATGCTACATGATGATTGTTTTGTTTACATATAAAAATTGTACTCGAAGTTAGGGGGTTTTTTTTGGTGTAGTACATCTGTGCATTTATGTGAAGGTTAGAACATTGTCTATTTTTTCTCTGAAATTTCTGTTTTATATTTGTGTGTGAAATTTATTTTTTATTCTTATAATCTGTGGTGTTTTATAATCCCCAGTCAATATAGCTGGATGACAGCTGCTTTGTAAAGATTATAATTGTCTCCCTTTTTTTGTTAACAGAGATATTATCCTCTAAGGTATTGGCTCTCAGTGAAAAAAAAAACCACAACATTTTACTGTTCACGAGGCTTTTCAACAGTTCAATTGTAGTGTGGATCCTAGTAAAATAGTGTATTATTGATTTACAAGAGGAAATTATTTGGTTAATTTCAGTTATTTGTTGTGTTTAGATTTACATAAAAATGTAAACTTGCTTATTCTAGATCGTGATTGACAGGACTGAAGACAGAAACAGGCAAAACTTGAGCCAATGTTAGCATGTAAGACTGTGGCTGCAAACTCCCCACATTAGGGGTATAATTTAAAAAAAAAATAAATTAAAAAATGAAAAAAATTATAGTCTTTGTTTATGGGTGTTCCAGCTCCAAAAAGTCCAAGGAAATAAATACGTCTTGGAAATTTCCTTTGAAAGTCTCTTAATTTTGCCTTTGTGGTTTATGTGCAACGGTCCTGAAGCTCCAGAAACTGTCCTGCCCAACAGGAGCGCTGCTACTTTAAAGCCAGTGTTCAGTTTGACCAACTCTCTCTCTTACAGCTGTGGCAGCATTTCGTGGTGCAGACATGACTTATCCAGTAATCTGTTCCGCCATTCAAACTTCATAACATGAAATTACATCCTGAAAACATAATACAAACTGTGAAACTCCATTACAGTGCTCAGTTGGCATGCCCAAGTTTCTGAAGGGCACCTGTTATGTATTTCTGTACTGCAGAGTTGCACGAACAGACCTGATAAACGTACCACTCCAAGTCATCCTCTAATGTTTTCCTAGACACCAAAGGCATTTTACATGCTTTTATACAGTCTTAAAAACAGTAGAAAAGCAAGAATTCCACCATTATCTGTAAGCAGCCCCATTAAACTAGGTCTGTTTGAATTAATTTCATTTTTTAAATTCTGTCTCTTTTGGTTGTTGATGGCCAGTCAATCTTATTACATCAACAGAATTGCATTAAAATACAGTACTGATTCGAAGCAACAGTGAGGAGCATTGCATTTGCTGATGATTTACAGTTAAATTTTAAAAAGGTAAGAAAGAGGTATAAAGAAAAAGGGATGTTCTGACAGAAATTTTTATAGCTTTGTTATTGCTATTCTTGCATATCTGCAAATATAGTTTGCTTAATAAAAAGCTTTTCTTAAAAAAAGATCAATGTACAGTAGTTACACATCTTACAGTATGATTATCATAAAATAAACCATATCAGAGGCAAATTGACCCCAAGCCAGTTTACTGAGACACTACATGGTTTCCTCAGTATAGAGACCTGGAAGTTCTGCAGTTTCAGTCTCTGCAGCGTAGCTACAAGCAGGGTAAGAGAGTAAAGACAGAAGTGCTCCCATGCCTTTTGTGGTCAGTATTTTTCAAAGCAGTATCTAACTACAGCTGAGAGGGGTATTCATCTCACTTAACTGCAGTCATCTGTGTCTGACCTAATTACCTTTGCATATCTTCACTAAGGAATAATCTAGGCATTCATAGGGCACATCTCTTTCCAATGTCAACATCTAGGGCTAAGTTCAGTTGCCTAGATTCAAGGACTTAAAGCCATTTGAGATGGCTTAAAGACTTCCAAAACTTGAGGATACTGGAAGTTGCTTGAAACTGCTTTCTGATATTAGAAAAAAATCTAAATATTACAGGTTCTGCAATAGATTTTGCCCTTCTGGCACATCAGTGGAAGGCCATGTGGGATATCCTAGGTCACCTCAGATGTCACTAGGCATCTAGGAAACTCAATTGAGTCCCTAGAATAGTGGTGAAGCATTTCCTGGACGAGCCCGTTTCGCATTCTGTTGAAGGAGCCTTCAGAGTTAGCTTGGATGTATATGGTCAAGGTCAGATGAATCCTCCTTGGAAGCTGCAAAATGGCCTTCCTTAACTCTGTTGGACTTAGTGTTATCCTGGAGCATGCAACTCCCCAGCTACAGGTCCTGTATTCCTCTGAGTTGTCTTTGTGTTTGTCTCTGACAGTTGAGCTGGACTGTCAGAGTAACAGTGGCTGGGCTACAATGGGAACTGATGAGAGCTAAGTACTAGAAAACTTCTGTAGTTTTCTAGTGGTGATGTAGCTGTTGAGCAGGATAGTGACAGAACAGGGCTAGAAAACTGTAATCTTATTCAATGTAAAAAAATTACATGAGGCCCTAACCTGATAATTGATTCATTAGACTATATTTTGAGCACCATAGTTTTTCCTTGGCCATACTGAGAGCTGTGAGACTCCTCAGAGTACAGTACTGGGTTGAAAAGGCTTTTAATAAACATCACAGCAACAGCTCCTGCAAGACATAGTGCTCTGAACTGCTGCTGGAATTAGTGAAAGACGGTCTCTCGGTGCTGTGAGAAATGAGCTTAACTTACCACAGGATCCTCCTACAAATGGAGGGATCATTCTTCTATCTTATTCCAGAAGATTTATTGCATTTAAAGACAGGAGGTTCCCTAGGCATTAATGAAATATTGAGTAGGATTTTTGTGTACTTTGGGTTTTTCGTTTATACTGAAAGTAGTGAAATCTACAGTAAACTGAGTGATGTAAAAATGGAAAGATTGGTTTACATGTACAGCATAGCAGAGTACTGAGAATGTGCTTCCATTCTCATTGATTTCAGCAAGAACCAGATGAAGATGGAACACAGCATGTTGGAATATATGTATTTATATATTTTATTGAGTAAATGAATAAGCAGAAATTGCTGTGACAGAAATGTGTGTGCTGTGGCACAGAGGTTAAAACAGATGCATTCACTTTATATAACTGACAGTTGAAGGAAGAGTTCAGTAGGCTGCTCATGGAGCAGAATAATGATTGTTTTTCATATTCCTGAAGAGTTATTGAAATAAACGTAGAAAAATTCTTTTGAAAACAGATAAACATACACACAAATATATAAATATATATATGTGCTGTATATATGTGCTTCAAGACTAGATTACTAGGATAACATTTGTCTATGTCTGCAATAGATAAAACTTGCATAAAATAATGAAGACTTTCTCTTTAAAGGGAAGCATTTCCCTGCATCAGTGTATGTATATGTACAGTGTATATATGTTTGCCTGTATATACAGTCTATCAGCTCTTGTCCCCACACACAAGATCCTACACAGATCCCAACAACATGACAAGTTTTTCCCAGTTTGTTAACAGGAGCTCTTCATTAGTAAGGAAAATAAGCATCAAAACTGTTAATTATAATCACCTCTGTTTTTCCTTGCATTTTACTTCTTCCCAATCTCCAGATTAAAATTAACAAAGAGGACAAATCTTTCTCCAAGGATGTCATGAAAGTTGACAATATTCCCTTCTTTTCTTTTCACACACCGTAATAGAGGTCTCTGCAAAGATAAATTTTAAACGATGCCTATCAGCACTTCAAAGCCATCTATTGCATGGTAGACTTAAGTTTATCTTAATCAATGTTTGATGTTATGAAAATCTCTTGACAGAAGTTGGTATGCTTAGAAACAAGTCTCTGATGCTTCATTATATGTTCACAGAAAGGTGAAATCTGTGGTGATTATCCACACCTCTGAAATGTGTCTCATTGGATTATCAGCTATAATTAGCATTCATGTTTATGAAAGTCAGCTTAATAATATTACTTTTTCTACTACAGATAATATTCTTATTGCAATATTATTTTTTATTCCATGAGCAAAAATAAAGAAAATATATTATTGTGAAGAATAACATTTACTGTACTTAATTTATCACTGATTTAAAAATACAAGCTTTCCTATCAGTCTGAAAACCTTTGCTGACCGGTATATGTAACACATGTTTTCCCCAACACCACCCCTAAAATGTTGGGGAAACAATTTCAAAGAGCTACTTCCTATGCCAAAGAGACACTAAAAGTAGGGGCAGTCACAGTAAATTTCCATAACCAAATCTGGAAGTGTGTACTTCACATTATTTTAGCTAACAAAAGAAACTCCACACATGATAAACTTCGAGTAGTTAATACTGAAGAGCGTAGGTGAAATGTCTATGTAGTGCATTCAAGAAACATGCAGTGACATAAAATTAGATCACCATGCTGTGAATTCATTGTCATTTAATCATGCAAAGATACTATGAAGGTATGGATATTGAAGGTATGGATCTATAGTTTTGGTGGTATAGATACGCAAATGCTAATTTGGTTTTTGATTAGTTTTCTTTAGTTTTAGAGCCTGGAAGTTTCTTGCTTAACTGAAAAGGTTTAGTAAGTTTCCCAAGAAATATACAGTGTTGTCTTACAACTGCTCCATTGAGAAGGTCACTAATGGAGTAGCAGCTTCTTTTTGTGTTGCAGTGTTAGGTATAAAGCTTCAAAGTCTCTACTCATTGTTTCTATGTTATTACACTAAATGAAGTCAAAGCTCACTCAAAGCACTGTCACTTGACTGTCCATGATATGGAATTGCTAGCATGGGGATGGCACAATTTTGACCTGAAGCAATTAATACTCCGGGCATGCTGTGCATGTTAGCAGAAATACGGGGTAAGTCTGAATAGGACATCTGCATGTAAGTATTTTGGGGAAAAAAGAGGAGAATTTCACTGTGTGTAGGTGATCTGTGTCATGCCCACTGTAATCAGAACCAGTCTGTCTATTTAGTCCCAAATATATAAGTAGGGTGTCATTTAGGGACACAGGGAACAGTGAAAGGCTACCTTATATTCCACTAACGATACACTGGTTTTGTAATACAAGTCTGCGTCCACCGCCTATTGTAGAAGACTGTACCAGATTTTTTTTGCTTTGCTGGAAGCATTTGATTCTCAAATTGTGGTCAGTTACTAATCAGTTGTTCTTGTAAGAAAACTGATTTTTAGCTTAACTAGATTTTTGCCTTTAATTGTTTTCTATCCACAAGATGTTTTTATAGAAAACAGTCATATTTTATAAAAGCTTCTCTTTTACCTAACTAAAGAATTCAAACTCTTTGTATCTCTTTATGTAAATTAAGTTCTTTAATGTCCTCCTCAGCAAAGTACCTCTTCTGTACTAAATCCAGTCTGAAGTAATAATTTTTATATTTCAATATGTGGTTTTACAGAGGCCCTGTAGAACTATACTAAAAATACTTCATGTGATGCATCCAGAATACTTGCTATTCTCCACCATTGCCTTATCTTGATGGTTCATAGTCATCTTGCAGTTAGCTAATACATCCAATATTGCTTTATTGTTTCTTTTCAGTCTCTGAGTATTTCAGTCAGTCTATAGTATTGATGATTTTCGTCCAATTACTGTTATTCAGTCACCAGATACGTACAGTTATTCCTGTGAGATATTCCAATCCTATTCTGTACTGATGAGAATGTCATTAGCAGATCTCTTGAGTACAGTCCTGGTCTTTGTGCCAAGGTCATTTAATCAAAGATATTTAATGTCTTCAGTCCTAAGAATGATTGCTGAGAAACTCCACCAAACACTTCCCTATGGACAAAGCTTTGCATACATATGGTACCCAGTTGTCTTCCTGATGTGTTATCTTTTTGTTTTGCGAGATCAGATGAAAAGAATAAGTAAATTGGTATGTACGAATATTTCCAATAAGCCACTGATAACAGATTTTTACCTCCACCTATAGAATGGAAATTTGAAGCTATAGTGAGGATGTACTTTGAAGAACATTTTTCAGCATCACAACTTAATTGTAGCACAGAGAGGACGTGAAAAGACAGAGAAATGCTGGGGTGCCACATGTATGCATTTCTACATCAGTTGTTCAAGTGTAATGGAAAACCAGAAGTTCAGATACACAGCACTTAACTGCTATTGTGGATAGTTGTGCTTTTGTTAAGCTTACAAATGGTTAATATTAGCTATACTCATTACAATGTGAAAAAGTTTCTTGTGTTTTTCCAGGGTTCCCATCAAACAGGTTTGTATTCAAATCTACACACTCGCAGTGCTTTATAAATCTTTGAACTTTTTGATTCATATTGGACAGTTTACTAAGATGTTTCCTAAATAAAGGCTAATTACAACTATTATGGTACTTCTAGATTAATCGCTCTTTTGAGACACTTTAATGAATAAACTCTGTTAGAACATTTTTTCTATAGGCTTTCCTCTTCTATCAGATCTAATTCCTAATATAACATCATAATGTTGTATCAACAATTAACATCTGTTTATTATTTGCTTAAAATATTTCAATTTGGCCTTTTTTTTTTTCATGGTGATATAAATGCCAGAGGATTTGTCACTTTCCACAGGAGTCTTTGTAGGATTTTGGTGTAAGTGTCATTTAGCTCAGTGGGCTTCCAGTTATTTAGCTTTTTTAATGCATCCTGTATTGTTCTGTTTGCAAGTCAGATATCACTCCATTGCACTGTGATTTTGCCTATGAATTTATCGATCTTTATTTAATTTAATATTCACCATTTAAGGATTTATCTTTAATACATAAGCTGTTTAAAAGTAAGGACCAAAAAAGCTGTCTTGAAAGAGTAAATCTTTAAGTAGCAGTTGTGAACTAGTGTATTTGGGACAGCATTTATCACTTTAGCTCAAACTCTAAAAATGCCTGTGCTCTCTGAACAGAAAAGATTTATTCCTGTGAGAAATTCCAATCCTTCTCCATACTGATGAGAATGTCATCATGAGCACTAAATCATACTGAATTGGGAAATACTTCTTTCCCCCTTCTCTGTCAGGTATTTCTGGACCCCCTGGAACACTGATGTGCAACAAGGTGCATTTGGATTGGGCATTAAAGCTACCATACGGAAAAACTCAGCTATCATGATCACTGTGACCAGCTTGTGTTACTCATCTCATTAGAAGAAAACAACTCCAAGATAGCTGAGTTGTGAAAACACTGATGTTTCAAGACCAGACACAAAGGACTAGTTTTAGATCACAGTTTCAGAAACAGTTGAAATAGGATCTGAATTTCAGTGCCTGATTCGGTCTATCACTTGCTTAAATTAATTCCTTCATAATATGCTAGTGTACCCAAATAAGTAGGTTTAGGTTTTGTATTTTCTATCATTTGAAATACATTAATATAATACACTAGATAATTAGATGACCATATCATATAAAAGTTTATTTTTGCACCTTGTGTACATTTGGGTAAAATGACTGAGCATCTGGAAATATATTCGGTGTATACTCACATTAATCTCAGTACAGTAAAAAATATGACAAAGAAATCCTTGTGTAAGTCTGTATGATGTTTTTCATTTTCAGAGTCCAAAATTTCATGTTTTCTGCATGTCTGGGTTATCTCTCTTAGCACATTAATTTGTGTATTTTTGCTGTCTTTAGGAATGCTTTCATGATGGCTTTGTTTTCTGTCAAATGTTATTTATTTCATATACTCTTGTAAGTATCCAGTAACGTACTGGCATGACAAATTATATTACCTTCCATTTATTATCAGTTTTTTCAGATTACTGTGTAGTAGTGATGACTATATGATTTAACATTCTCCCAGTACTGCTTTAGGAGTTGCAGAAATTATACTCCTGTTAGGCATTTCTGGCTACTGAAGACACTTAACCTGCTTGACTTCAAATGATCATTGAACTCATAAAGCAGTAAACTCATAAACCAGTACTTAATAAGAATATATATGGGGTTTTTTTTCTTTTTATGTACAGCTTAGTCATTAAAGTCTATGAAGACTTTTTTCTTATTATAATGTACAATGACATTTAAAGAAGGCATAAAATGAATCTTTTTCTTTTTCTTTTTCTTTTTTTTTTAATCCTGGCACATCTTTTACTGTTGCTTACTGGTACAGAACAAGTTATGGTGAAATTGACTTTCTGTCAGCTTAATAAATATTAATGTATTGGATGCAGCCAAGCATCACCCTGCATGATCCATCTTTAAAGGTAAAATCATTTTACAGGAAGGTCACAATTTATTTATTGTTCATTCATTCTTTCATCTTTGGAGAGGAATCATCATATAAACAGTGAGGACATTCATGAATTGATAAAAAAATGTCGTGGGTTCTCTGCTTACAAGTTTAAACTGGCAAAATCCATAAAGCTGCCAGCAACATAATGAGGCAAATTTTGTTCATTTTCTCTAGTGACTGATACTTTTAAATATTTTTTCAGCATGGAATGACTTGTTTCCATTAAATGAGTCTATGGAGATATCTAATGATGTGCTTATTTAAGTATATTCTTTAACATTTATATTTAATATCTGTAGATCTACCCCAATGTAAAAATAGTCTGAAACCTAACTTGAATCAACATTATTCAGTTATCAATACAATAAAACTTTCAAGATGGACACGGTTGTAAATTCTCAACATTTTGGAACAGTTTCAGAAACAAAATCTTTATTAAGACTGCAAACTGAATGCAAGCCAAGAGTATTCCAGGTTCCAAAAGGCAAAGTTCATTCCTCTTTGCACTCCCTCTAGATCTGATAAAGTCTAAGTGATATAAGAAGAGGGACTGTGACAGAAGATGTTTGTGATATGCTTTGTAATTTAATTTTTCAAGTGCCTTCATTAATCCATATCAGAATTAATCAAAATCAGATTAATCCAGAGAGACAGAAACAAACTTCAAATTGGAATATAACAGTACTGTTGCCTTTGGCTGGCAGCCTTTAAATAAAATTTCCTGCAAGCTTCTGTTAAAAAAAGACCATTATACTTTATATTTCTTGTTTTGAATTAATAACAGAGTATCAGTATTCCAGGATAAATGCAAACATGTGTAAAATGGTTTTAGAAGGATGAAAAATCTGATTTGTCCTTGCTGAGATGAGTTGAGCTATTTGCATTCATGTACTAGTTTTGGGCAAAGAATTATAAACTGTCCTAACATCTTTCCACAGAAAACATGGAAATATTCCTTTTTATTTTCTGCTCACTGAATGCAGTAATCTCACCTATCTGCTTTCTGATACAGCTCAGTTTTCAAGTGCAGCTCAGTTTGTTGTAAAATGTTTTTTAATGGCCCACTGATATTGCCTAGTCAACAAGAAGCTTATTGAAAAGTGTGTTGCAAGAGAAAACAGAGTTTTCAAGTAAAACTTGTTTTCTTGCTATAGAATTCTGTAAGATAAATTGAAATATTTTTTCATAGCTTTCAGAAGAATTTAGAATATGTTTGGTTTAGAAGTTTCAAGATTTTTTTTTAACTACTTCTTCTCTAGAGTAGTTAGCATTTAAGACTTTTCCTTAAAAAGTAATGTTCCTTAAAGTCCCATTCTATAACCAAACAGGACCATCCCACAGGTTAGAGATGCATTGTCACCACTGCAAGGATAACCTGGGAACAGCCATAAGCAATTGCCTTAGAAAGAATCATTTACGCTGTATCTGGGTCTCACATCTCTGTCTTTGTGCCTACTCTGGACCAAAGCTGAACACACAGAAGATTGCTTTCACCCACACATGCATACTAGAAGGGAAGAACAGCCTGTTTCTTTGGAAGTTGTTAGAATAATATCAACAATATCCAGCACAGAACAGTGATCTGCCAAAACTAGTTTATTAGAAATTGTGAGGACGGTGACAGAAGTATTTGCAGCTTCTCTCCAGGGACCTGAGACAGCAAATCATATATAATCCTTATTCCTTGCCTTAGTGTAAGCATTTGAGCCCTTTCATAGAAAGAGAACAATGCTGTGTTTTAAAACAGACTCTCAAAAGAGTAGGTGAGGCAGGCAGTGTTGGAAACACCCCTGTTTGCACAGCAGGCACTGGAGATGTGAGACAACAAAGATCAGGTTCTCAGGAGAACGTGCTTGCCTCACTCTTTTGCCCTTTCTATTCTGCCTTCATTAGTTTTAACTAGACTTTCCTCCCAGGACTAGGAAACTCAGTATTTTTCAACTAGAAGTAAGTTTGCCAGGTATTCCCAACCAGATCATTATTTCAATGGTTCTTACACTGACCACTGTTTTTGTTTCTCTAAGAAACAGGACTGCACTATTCACAACAGGGTTTAAGTTGCAAATGTTTCATAAAACTTTGATTTTCGTGTCATACTTAGAGCTCATTAAATTACAAGACACATGATTTAATAACTTCTTAATTTTTTTAGGGTTTTTTTTCTTAGTTACTGCAGTAAAATTAAATGGTCTGCAGCAATTTAGTTAGGCAGACTTTTTCCTGTAATCATTGCTTGCTGAACTTCACAGTTTATCAGCTCATGAAAAAAAATTATTGAAAAAGGTTTGTTTTTAATTTGACTGGTTTAAGCCTAGTTTCTGACTTTCTCTATGTGCAGGTAGACTGCAGAAGTAAGAAAGGGAAAAGACATGACAATTAATACTTCATTTACCAGTGAAAAATTGGTATTGATTCAATTTTCCCCCAATTTTCCATCAATCTACTTTTTAATACTTCACACAATGTAACCATTTGTTGTGATACTGCATAGTAAATTCATGAGTTGTTTTTCATTCATGTCTTAGCATATAGGGCCATGTTATCACTTTAGGGTTTTTCCTTCAATACTTATTCTAACTTTGATAAATTTAAGAGCTTAATTTCTTCTACTTTTATTCTCTTCTTAGATGGAGAGGGTTTTTTTTAATCAATATTTAACTTGTTAAACCTTATTATAGATTTCTTTCCTTGTTAGAACTCTTAATTTAGCAAGGCTAGCAAGGCATGACTTTCATGACTTGTTTACTTCTACTTGAAGGTAACTTCAGCGTGCCAGAAAGTGCAAAAATAAGACTGTAGTGAAGTCTCAGAAATTCAGCCAAAATCCTCAGACTTTGGTCATTGTTGAAGTTAATGAAATTTGACTTCATATCGAACAGTTGTGGAAGAGCATGGGAGAAGAACATTTCTCATTTGTTAGTCTGGAGACAGAAAATATCAAATTCAGTGAAAAAAAATTATGTTTATGTGAGAGAAACAGAACATACAGAATTAAATAATATTTGAACAAGTATACCGTTTAAATGGGAATTCAAAGTAAATCGTTATAAGAAATATCTGAGGTAGTGATACATTGATAAACAGTTTCACTTTTTTTCCTTAAGTAATGTCTGCAAAAAAAAAAAAAAAAAAAAAAAGGAGTTAAGTACAGCATTTCCTAAATGTGTGATATTATAATACTTTTTAACATACCTTCCTTTCAGTCTGAACTTTAACTAGGTTTTTTCATCTTGCTGACTAAATGGCTGATAAACATTTCTTCTCAGTTTCCGTGCCTGCTTTTTAAATGTCTAATTGATTTTTATTAATTAAATAGCACATCAAATGTGGGGAAAAGGATAGCAAATATTCTTACATAACAATTTCTTTTGCACGAGATGCAGTTCCCGTGTGAGTTAAGGCCAAATACGTAGTAAATAAAGACCTTATTTCCTTAGTTAAAATTGCAAGACAGCCATTAATGGTACTCTTAAATTGTCACAGTAAATAAGTTTCTCTTCTCGTTTACTAATCTTTCCACATCTTTATAGACATCATAGCAATTGTCAGTGTCCAACATATAACTAAGATTCTCTTTTTTTTTCCTACTTCTTGAAACCCCAGGAACACATATAAATCTACAGTGCTTGTTTGGCATTAAAATAATCACTTTCTCATGTTTGGAACATATCTAGTTACAAAATGAGATATTAGGGATTACACTTTCTATAATGAACGTCCATGTGTTAAGAAGTGACCCTAGCTGCCTCTTGATGTTCTGCTGTGTGGCCCAGAGAACCACACTGCTTTGTTTGACTTACCCTGACAGTTTTTCTCACATCAGTTTGAGTTACAGTTCTTCTCCAGCAGAAGAAAACACACAGCTTTCATTGTAATCTGTATTCTGCTCCTCAGCAGAAAAATGTTCCTCCAAGACAAGACTACATAGAGTGAATGAACTTGATTACACCTAGATTAGAGTCACAATCAGTTAGGCTTTTCTTTGCTGGGACTCAAAACAATTCCTTCCAGTTATGAGAAGCCTGGTGTTATTTTCCTTCTCCAAACTGCTAACAGGAAAAGAGCTTTTAAAGATCTTTTCTAATACAGTGAACAATTTAGCATGTTCTTTTTCTATAGAACAGGAAATATTATTGATATATGAAGACCATAAATACATAAATTGGCCTGAATACTAGCATTAACTATGTTGTCTGTAATATGGTACATTTTGGTTGCCCTAAATCTCTGTAGATATGTTTTCTGGAATACAGGTAAATTTTGTATATGTGGTTTTCCTAGCTAATTTTCCTTCTTTAGTGTTTCCTCCATATTACCTTTAAATTGTATTGCATGTGCTAGTTTATTTATTGAAAAGACTGTGGAAATGTACTCTTTACTTCAATAGATTTTTTTCCCTCATAAGTATTTTATTAGGGTTTTAATGAGTTACAGCTTGAGTGCTGTAAGAAGCTTTTTCTTATATATTGACCCTTGACACACACAAAACCACACTGTCTTGAATCACTCTTTAATCAGAGTAGAGGCCTCCTCATCCAGTCATTCTCCAAATAATTATATGTGATCAGCAGCCAGATTAGCCTGAAGCCAGTGCATTAGACAGATGCTCTTAGATGTTTGGCCCCCATCAAAGAACGAGTTGCTTTAGAGGCTGCTACTCACACATGCACATGTGCAAGCCCCAAACCAGCCAAAACTGATTTTAAGTGGAAACTAAAGTGAGAAATCTAAGTTGTGGGATGCTTGTTCTACTTTTTTTACAGGAATGAAGGAACAGATCTGGTTCCCTTAAATCCTGCCTGCCCTGTACACAGGGTAGCTAGATTTCCTGCTCCAGCAGAGGGATTTCCTGCTCCGGCAGGGGGATTGGACTAGATGATCTTTTGAGGTCCCTTCCAATCTCTAACATTCTGTGATTCTGTGATTTCCATTTGAGTCCCAGACACCAGTTCATTCTATTTGCTTTCCAGCAGCACCCAACCCTTTAAGCACCCAGATTAGAAGACACCTACCTCATTCGACTGAAAGGGTCCCAGAAACCAACTTTCAAACACTACCTAGGAGCGCGGATGTAACCTAATCCTTTTCTGTCCAGGTTTAGGGAAAGGTCCCCAGTGGGCCACCAAAATGTCTGCTACAGTAATTACACTGAGACAAAAGTCCAAGTCTTGAGTTGCTGGAGTATGAACAAACACAAAGAAAGACTGGTTGAAATCTGCAACTTCCTTCTCCTAGAACAGTGTCACATCCACATTCCAAGGAGCAAAGACTGTAATTCCTCTTCTGCACTTTCCCTTATAAAAAACCACAAATCCTTTTTGATTGCTCTCCTTCTAGTCACTTGACTGGTCATATCAACAAAAGGAGTGATGAGTGCCCCATGCTAGGAGTCTCTTCAGATGTTAGTTTTAGCTTCATAAGGCTAAGGAGGACCTGGTGGCTTGCTTCTAGAGTGAATGTGTCAATAGTTGTGCAGCTGGTTACTGACCCTCTGTTAAAGATTTAAATCTTGAGCAAAGGTAGGTTATTTACTGTTGCTTGTGTAGTTAATAGGTAGCTGGAGAGTCCTAACTTAAATTGATCGTGTTGTCATCTAGAAATCTTATGAAAAGGCTATTTCTCTTTACTGATTTTACAGGAAATTTCGGTAGCAAGATTTCTTATGCTCTGAAATGAACAACATTTGTAATTCAGGCACATTATTAGTTAAGTTACATTCTTTAGTTGTTGAGAATAAATCTGGGCATGTGTGAAACTGTTCTCTTTGCTCTTTTTTTTTTTTTAATGGTAGCTTATTGTTAGTGAACTAATTTTTATCCCTATGCAATATGTTAGTGTTTGCTAAAATCATTTGCACTGTTATATTCAGATACTGCACTTCAGCTAGGAGAGGGTTGCTCAGAGGCAAAGAGGAACTTGTTTTAAAATGTCTCTCCTCTGTAGCTGTATGAGCTCTTTTAGTTCATGTGAAGGCAAGGTTGACTAGTAAGGTTTAAATGAATGTACTTGTTTTCATCCTGACAAAGACTAGATATATTTATGCAGTCATTCACCTCCTCTAGGTTGAGAGAGTCTCACTAGCAGCAGAGAGACACTAGGTTCTCAGCCTCTCAGCTGTCATGACTGTAGGAGTGCTTTCCATCTGTTTCCCAGGTAAGTCAAGCAGGGTTAGTCTAAATGATCTTTGCTGTAGTTGGTTTTGCCCTGACACAGGCTACAGCATTCATATGTACAAGTTTCAAGTTTCTGCTGGGGTAGAATAAATGCAGCTTTAAATTGGACTTTAAGTCATAAGACTGGAGCTTTGGTTTCCTCCTACTTTACTTTTGCTAAAGTTTCAGCCTTCTCCTGTACTAAAGCAATGTATTTTTAGGTGTAAGATGTTATAAGAACTCACCTTCTTTAACATTTTAGTTTGGATCAGGAATGCACATTTAAAACATGTCTCCTGATTGCCCCTAGCCAGTGCTCTTTGGTTGACCTGTCTTACCATACACAAACTGGATTCCTTTCAGAAGAAATAGAATTGGAAGATACTCTTCAAACCACACCTAATACACTCCAGCAGCTAGAAGGAAGACAAGTTAAACCAGACCTAATCCAAAATAAAACACTCCAAAATGTGTACAATGTGAACTTTGTATGCACGGTACCAGCTCCATAAATCTACACTCTACAAATCCCACTTCTAATGGGCTACAGTCTTTGTTAATGTAGGTACTGCCTTAAAATGTTTTCCTGGGTTTGATAGTCTGTTAAACTGACAATCAGTACAGACTGAGGAATGAATGGATTGAGAGCAGCCCTCTGGAGAAGGATATTGGTAGATGAAAAATCGGACATGACCTGGCAATGTGCACTTGCAGACCAGAAAGCCAACTGTATCCGGGGTTACATCAAAAGAAGCATGACTAGCAGGTCGAGGGAGGTGAGTCTGCCCCTCTGCTCTGCTCTTGTGAGACCCCACCTGGAGTACTGCATCCAGCTTTTGAGTCCTCAGCACAGGAAAGACATGGACCTGTTGGAGCAGGTCCAGATGGCCATGAAAATGATCAGAGGGATAGAACACCTCTCCTGTGACAAAGATAGAGAGCATTAGGGTTGTTGAACCTGGAGAAGAGAAGGCTCTGGGGACACCTGATTGTGGCATTTCAATATATAAAGGGGGTTTATAAGAAAGATGGAGAAAGACTTTTTCACAGGGCCTGTAGTGACAGGACAAAGGGTAACAATTTACTGAAAATAAACAATAAATTAAAAGAGGGTAGATTTAGGTTAGATATAAGGAAGAATTTTTTTACTGTGAGGGTGGTGAGGCACTGGAACGTGTTGTCCAGGGAAATTGTGGATGCCCCATCCCTGGAGGTGTTCAAGGCCAGCCTGGATGAGGCTTTGAGCAACCTGGTCTGGTGGAGAGTGTCCCTGCCCATCGCATGGAAGTTGGTGTAGATGATCTTTGAATGTCCCTTCCCACCCAAACCATTCTATGGTTCTATGATTGTACGATTTGATAACCTTATATAAGGGAACACCTTAAGTCAGGATATGTGGTCTTAAAAGTCACCTGACAATCGGGATAGTTTACGTCACAAAGGGCTCCTTACCATCTTTGTTATCTTGCTATCAGCACTGAAGCCAACTGTTTTATTATTAGCTGAGTTAACACTAAGACAGAGCTATCCCCTCTACTATTGCAATATAGGTTGTACACTCAAGAGTAAATCTGTGGTAATACATGGTGATTTCAGGTGACCATTTTCTGGTTTGCTTTTATTAGTATAATACCATATGAGCAACTGTGCAATAAGCGACACTTGAATCCCTTCTAGCAGATTACCAGTGGCTGGAGATGGAGAGCATATTTGGTTTGTGGGTGTTTGTTTTATCACCACATAGCTTACAATCCACACCCAGCTAATTGATAATTACACATAAGCAATATAACTTAAGATACTTAAGCACAAAGTGCTGAAATCCGTGAACTATGCTTTCTTAAACTATTTGTAGTTACCTTTAGGAGCTTCTGAAATAAGTAAACAGATTTCTTTTTTTCACAGTTTTTAAAAACAGAGAAAGATAGAAGATTTATGTAAAGAAAAATAATGTGAAAAATAGCTATTAAAGTACTCAAGTGCCTATTTTTCTTTTACAGTAATAAATTGCTCAATGCTCACTATTATTTCCTAGCTTATTCTCTAGTGTAACAGGTATTTCTTGAAACCACATTTTATGTTAGTTCCACTGTACTCTTTCAAATCAGCATTTTTTCCCATAATACTGTTTCATGTGCCTTATGTATTTTCCTGAAAATTCTGTTGAGTTCCATACTGGTTTAGGATACTAATTGTTATAATTACACTTGTCTATAAAACATTTAAAAACTAAGTATTATTCTATACATGTCACTTCTATATTTAGTAGGAAGTGAAGAAATGAACCATAATTTACTGACCAGGTGTTCTGCACAGATTAGTATACAGAGTTGAAACAGAAGTCTGCAATCCAGTGGAAAGACAATGTCTCTTATTTCAAAAGAACAGCATTTACTGAGTTAAATTTATTTACGGGGAAACCCACACAGTGTTTTAAAAGTCCATATATTTGATAAGTATTATTAATCGCAATACTGCCGTAGCATTTGCACTTTCTGCCCATTTTGCAAAATCGTAACTTAATCTAGTATTATTCAAATTCTCTTCATACAACTTTTATGATGGTATGCAAGTCAAGGTTAATGTGCAGCAGGGACATACTGCTCTGTCTTTCCACATTAGCTTCCTCCCACATAATCATGCACATTTTAAGCAGGAAAATGAAACTGTGATTTCAGGGAAACTGAAACTAATAAATTTGAACTGGCTACACAAATACGTAAAGATACTCAATATTGGGGAGTTTGTAATGGTTGACAGGACTCTTGTTTTAATTTTGGAGAAATGAATAGCATTACTGTACTACTTTTTATTAATATTTAACAGTTTGCATAGCCTTAGAAATTACTTACTAGACATAATAATTGATACTGCATGTAGAAGTCATAGTCTGATTGTCAAAGTTAGCATAAATCAACAGATCAACATTTCATTATACAAGTGTTCCTTAGAGCAACTGAGTCACTTGAAAAAATTATAGTAAGAGCTAGTAATTTCTAATGGCTTAAAATATGGGTTACAGCTTGAAAAAAAGTAATTATTTCTTGGCATTTTTGTTTGAAGAACTTCCTGTTTTATTAAAAGAAACTGAAATTTTGCATTTTTAACCAGCTTTAATAAAAAATTCTCATTGTTGCAGAGCATATCTCTGCATTTGCAACTTCAGTGAAAAAAAACCCAAATAACTAGGAAATGCTACTGCATATTTGTTAAAAACAAACAGCACTTTCCACGGGGTCGACATATTTTGAGATAGGTTATGTTTTGGAAGTTCTATCCCATATTGTAAAAAAACATATCTGGAGCTCATGGTATCCTATTTGTATCTTTTATGACACAATGTAAACAAACTGCTGATTGATACTTTTTTCTGGCCAAGCCCTGGGCTTGATCACAGGTCTGTAGTCTTGTTAAACTCTGTTCACAAGCTTTTTCCTGCACATGATGCTAGCAAACTTCAAGCCAGAGTAGCTGTTAAGTAGGCTAAGAGGTCTGTGCTGTTATCAAGGTTTTAGCAAACTAGCAGTATGCTTCTTTAGTCAGATATCATTATCTCTTCAAAATAGTTATGATAATGATCTTTTGGGAGGAGGACTCTCAAAATTTTGGGCAGTGACCAAAACAGTTTTTGTACATATGCCTTAATTCTCAGCTACAATTAAGTCACATTTATCCCCTTATAATATCTGTAAGAGAATCAGACCTCTCATGTCTAGAACTGTTTCACAAGAGCATCAGTTCCTTTTCAGCTCATTCTGACTCTCTTCCTTTTATAATATCAAAGCCCACATAAGATGCTGGTGTCTTGCTCTGGTTGTGAAAATTGTAAAATGAACTTGAAGCCTTATATTAAGTTCAACGTATTGACTCTTACTTGGGAAGTGGAGTACCAGGGAGTGGCATCACAGCCCTCATGGTACACAAGGAACAGAAGAGATGGGTATTCTGAAATGGTGGTTCACATGGAATTAGCCTCTGAGCTTGCAACTGCAAGGATTTGAAACACACTCCTGTAGTCAGACAGCTATGCTCTCTGTTACCATTTCTGGCTGGTCTTTTTAATTGACAAGGCAGCCTTATGATCCTGACGCTCCCAAAATGTTGTGTAGTATGATAGAGAGGTTTTTCAAGAGTTGAGACCTGAGTTTTGGCTCTCCTTAGCCTAAATCAGGACTGCAACTCCTGCTATAGGTTAGGGTGGAGCTGGTGGGACCTACCTCTATTTCCTGTTGAAGTCAAACTTCTTTGCTTCTAGGAAGTTCAGATTCACAAAATCCTGGGGAAAGCTTCATGAGGACACATATTCCTGCAGCTGGTAATTAAGACTCTCAGCTGTACCTGACAAGACCTAATGTTTTCACCACTATTCCTTTGTTAGTGCACTTCATATAATTTTAATGTTAAAGAAAAGATCAGTCTATAAACCCCTAAAATAATTCAGAGTCATAAACTTAAGCCAATGATCTCTGTTTGACACTTTTGGACAATGTTAATGAAAAATAAAAAGATAAAAGCATAGTGAAAAGATGGAACAGTTTAGACATTGCAATAATTATCAGCTCTGTCTGGATGAATGATGATAACACATCTCATTAACATCCAGTACACTTTGGCATAATAGTAAGCTAAAGAATGCAGTACATCTTAAGCTGAACTCCAGAAGGGATAAATACATGTAATACATTATCAAGCACAGCAAGAGAAAGTTCTCAAGGTAAAAACAGTAATTGCTTTCTATGCAAAGAAACAGGCAATTATTCTTCTTCTAAGTTTTACAATTAGAGAAAGTTTGCAAAATCCTGCTTCTTACTTCACTTGTACAGGTTGTGGTACCAGCCAAAAAAAAATGCCTAAGGAAACATGTAAACTATTTCATGAAGAAAGCATTGCTCTGAAGAATTCTCTTCGCTATTTCATTCTTTTATTTTTTATTTTATTGCAGTAACCTCAGGCTTTTTTGACTTATGTGTCAATGAATATTTCAAATCTTTAAGGTTAAAAAGAGCTCATCACCTGCACATTTTGGTTTTTAAAATTGTAATTTTGAATTGAATTGAAAACACTTTTTTGATACTGTGAAACTGTAAAGGTAAAAGGAACATTTATTTTTTTGAAAAGAATTTATCCTCTTTTACTATTGAAGTACTTGATGAACATGACAGGCTGCATGTAGCCACAAAGGTGATGGAAAGCTTTGCAGCAATCCCCTGTTTATAATTCTAAGCACCGTAAGAAAAAGAAGAGTAGAAGACTGCCAGTCTATTTGCCACCTTCCTTCCTCACCTTTGGTCCTGCAGTAGATCCCCTGGTTCTTTAGTTTCCTTCTGTTATAGGTACCGTCAATAGAAGCAATCCTGAAAGCTCTCCTCAAATCTAGGAAGTCAACATGCAATTTCCATTGCACGTTGCATTTGTCAGCTACTATCTTGTAGCACCCATGTTCTTGCCTGACAGTGCTTAACGTACTTTGTTCTCCACTTATAATTGTTGTGCTAAGCTCTCTTTTACACAGACCATGAAACTGCATTCTTAAGACTAAGCAGGAGCCTAAGTGTGACTCAGTCTTTGGGAGAGCACAGCTCACTGCTCCCATTTTCTGCTTTCTGGAACTGGAAACAGGTCCTCTGGCAGTCCCTGATAAATCCCTGATGAACCCCTCCCAGCTGGGCTTCGTTCCTGCCAGCATGAAGCACATTGCTGCTGACAGACCCTGTCCAAAGTATTTTTTTCTAGTATTTTGGGATTTTGTTGTGGTTTTTTGTTTGTTTGTTTGTTTTTTGTTTGGTTTGGTTTTTTTTTTTTTTTTTTTTTTTTTTTTTTTTTGTAACAGAAATTTACTGAACTATTCCATTCTCTACAGTTGGCCATTTTGAGCACTACTTTTCAGTAAAACAAAAAATGTTGGCACACACTTATTACAGCTCAGTGCCTGTGGAAGAGAGAGAAGGATACTTTGTAACCTGCTGTACTCAGCCTCCTTGAAAACTACGTTTTTCTTAGGTCTGCAGGGCCGTCCAAAGGACTGGGAAAAGGATCACTGAGATAGATGATCAACAACACACAGGTGAATGTCGGTGAATCTTTTCTTCAAGAAGCAACTGATCATTGCTTAAGGGAGTGGAACAGTGACAAGACAAAAAGCAGATTCAGAAAGTGATTTTTGTGTAGTATTCTTTTGCATATTTGTTAGAGTTAGCTCTGTGAGTTTCTGTCGAGATTTAGCAAAAGCATTTATTGTGTGACACAGATTCCCCCTTATTGCACACAGAAGAAAAATTGCTAAGCTTTGTATTGTCTTTCAGTGGAATGAGCAAGCTTGTGACAATAAATAGGATTTAACAGTGTTGAGATCATGCATCCTTTACCAAATAATAAAATGCGTGTCTCCTCTGATTTTCATGAATAAAAAGGAAAATGGGAATGAGATAGCAACAAAAAAACTGAACACACATCAAGTATTTTCTACAGTTACTTGTTCCTAAAAAGTCATGTTCTTGTAAATTAAAAATATATTATGTACAATTTAGTTATCAAGACTAGTGAGATACATTTTTAAAATAAAAGGAACTATATAGTCCTTTTTTGGAAATCTGTAAACTTAACTTCAGAAACAGGGCAATACTGTAATACAAGAACTTCAGTATGATAACTTATTTATTTTGTGGGCAAAATGCATGGAAAAAATGTTCACTGGATCTTTAGTTCTAAACTGAAAGCAAAGCAGAATTTATGGTAACACTGGACTGCAATTACAAAAGGAACTCATGTTTCTAAAACAAAACTGGAAAATTAACAGCATATTTCTACTTTAATAATTGTAGACTAGATTGACAGATGATATTAAGATTAAATAGTAAATTTAAACATATACCTAAATACCAGACATCCAGAAAGTATATAAAAATAAGTATAAAACATACAAGTAAACAGTTTAGTTACAAACCGTGAAGTTATTTTTTTATATATATGTATAAGTGTGCATCTACGTGTATATATGTGTACTATAAGACCTTAAGAATGCTGGACATATCATAATGTACTATTCTTACATTTATTATAAACTGTAAGTTTTGAAGTCAAAAGTTAAATTAATTTGCAATACCCTGTAGTTATGGAAACATTCTGAAAGATTGAGAAGCAGAAGCAAAATATTTTTAAAGCCTTTTTATAAGTGCCTTTTAAAAATTATTTTAAAAATTAAGACAAAAGAGTTTGCACAAAGTGTGATTAAGCTTTTATGTTAAAATATCCATGTTTTCATGTCAGACCTTATCACAAAAAGCACAGAGAAATGTGGAAGGTTCTGTTTGTCATTTGTTCTCTAGACACATCTTGAGATGTAAAATAATATAAAAATTTGGATTAAAAGGATTTAAATAGTAGAGATGAGAACAAAATACACTGGAAAATACCTCATATAATTTCATTTTCCAAAGTTCTAACTATTTTTACTGTAAAATATGACTAACAGAAGACATTTACAACAACATGAATTTATGGAATTTTGGACAACAAGATTCTTAAATTAATATAGACACAAAATATTGTTTCACCAATACCTGTGAAGAAGACAGAATATTTTTCACCAATGCTATTACCATGTGAGTGTGCAGATGATATACAATTACATGTAATATTATTGAATAACAAAGCTATGCATTTAAAATTTGGCTCAGACTGTCATTCAATATTATTTCAGCTTTGATCCATCTTGTATACAGTACCTTATCATATAGAAACAACGTATGTCATAAAGTAGATAAGTCTCTCAGTGGGAGAACACTAGGGGTCTACTTGTATTGTTTATTTTAAGGCGACTGAAATAAATGGTTCTCTTGGGTAAATTAGTTCACTGTATTTTCACAGATGAGTTCAAGTGTACGGTCAAGTAGCAGGTACAGTTAAGAATACCACATATGAAAATAAGCAGATGCATGATCATATGAGCATCTGTTTCCAAGACAAAAATAATATTTCTTTGAAGAATATCTAAGACAGGATTAGAAGATCTTTTGGATTATTGTGGTTTAGGAGAAGTTGAATCCTTGGGTGATCAAAGAGACCAGTAATGGGAGAACATGCTGCCACCATGTGTAGGGCTCTCCACGAAATCCAGTACAAGTCAGCAGTGGTTAGGAATGTAAATTTATGTAAAAGACAAATCAACTTTAGCCTTCATTTCTTGAACTGTAATATAAAACATGATTCTTTAGGAGCTCTTACAAAATGAATGAATTGTCTGCCCTTTTATTCACAGATGATTGATGGTCATGACCCACCTAACCTTTCCTCTGAACCTGGCAGCAACCACTCTTTTGACTTTTCTGCATTACTACTTTGCTATGGAACAAGTAGTGTGTCCTGCTATGAGGAGATTTGTAGAGAAAAAAAAAAAATTGTTTTGGAGGACCAGTACTATATATATTTGAGGGGATTTAGTGCAGTCTAGCTCCACTCTGGTCCTGTGGACTGAATGACAGTTAGCAGTCAGAGTGCATTAGGTGCACTCCTGGAGTGACTCTTCCAGTTCAATTTCATCCAGCTGAACTAAAGCCAAGAAAAAGGGGTTGACTAGAAAATTAATTTCAAAAGTGGATTCTGGGTGTGAAAAAAAAAAAAAAAACAAACAAAAAAAAGCTAATGGTGATCTATCCTTCAGTTTTCTACAGTATCATCTCACCTTTCATCTCACAGTGAAAGAAGGTGCATGTTATCATTCTTCACCAGGTGCAGGATTTTTTAATTCCCTTTGTTGAACTTCATGAGGTTCCTCTCTGCCCATTGCTCCAGCCTGTTGAAGTCCCTGTGGGTGGAAACACAACCCCCTGGTGTGATCAGTCTCTCTTTCCAATTTTGCATCATCAGCAAACTTGCTCTACTGTCTAGACTATTAATGAAGATGTTGAACAAGTTTGGACACAGTATTGACTCCTTGGGCACACAACTAGTTATCAGCCTCCACCTAGATTTTATACCATGATCACCACTCTCTGGACCCATCTCTCAGGCAGTTTTCATTCCACCTCACTGTCTGCTCATCCATTCCATACTTCATCAGCTTGTCTATGAGGATCTTATTGGGAACGGTATGAAAAACCTTACTGAAGTCAGGGCAGATAATATCCACTTCTCTCCCCTCATCTACAAAGCTAGTCATTTTGTTGAGGTGCTCTTCTCAGGAGTAGTACCAGGTATTTCATAGGTGATGCTGAGTAAATTAATTGCCTTAATACATATGTCTAATGAACAGATTTCCATTTTAAAATGTGCCCAGGTGAAGATTCCATCATTCTTTGAATTTACTTAGATATCAAGTTAGCATTAAATATTACTTTCTGAGCAGGTTTTTAAGGGAGGCTAAATTTAGAATTAAAATGGTGTCCTGTGATTTGGTTTAGGACCCACTGTAGAGTGATGTATGAAAAGCATTATTGGTATATGAGCTCTCTTTTCCATTTTAGTTATTACTCTTGTAGATAACTGTTAGTCTTTAAAACTAAGTCTCCAAATTTTCCAGCATTATGCTTTTCAACCCTACTCTTTAGTTTAAATGAAGTAAAAATCACCAGGATGGTAAAACTGAAATTTTCTTGTCTCTAAACTGGATAATATAAGACTAGCTGGGAGAAAATGCTTCATATCATACAGCTCACCGATGTCCAATAACATACAGGATATATTCTGAGTTTACTGACTTAGGTGATAAAACTTACAAGTCATTGCAACAGAGGGAGTATTTTTATTCATCTTGTTTGAATCCGTTCAGCAGAATATCTGCCAGATATTGAAAGAATTGTTTTTAAAATATCAGAAATAAAACACTTTCTAATCCTTAAGGTGCTGTAAAAAGAGTTCTGAATGCATCTGTAAATGTTCTGGACACATAATACAAAGGGGATTACTTTTTTTCTGTAGCATAATAAAAAAAGAAAAAAAGAAACAGAATGAAAGGAGGAAGAAACAGGTGAGGTAATAAAATGAAGATGTGAAATTATTTTCTTATCTCTGGAGAAAGCTCTGGAACCCCAAAGAACAGCAGTATTATTGTGGAACAGTAGTGCATTCTAGTTCCATTTGTATTTTATATATGCATTTTCAAAAATGATGTCTACTTCAAAATTATCTCCTTTGGTAATCTGTGATTTTTAATACTTTTAAAAATATGTTGGTAAATGAGGAAAAGTTTACTGAGGACATGTTTTAATAACATAAATTTATATATTTGCTGCAACTTATTACTGTTAAAAGTAGATTTTCTAAACCAAGTAAATAATCATCTTTAAAAAAATAAAAACATTAGTGAGGGAAAAAGGGAATGACATTTAATAGAATACAATGTGCATAATCTCTAACTTTTTACAATTTTTAGCATTTTCTTGATAATGTAGCAAGTATGTTTAAGGCAGTCAGTCATTCCGTTTTTGTACTGGTGAAAAGTTTTGTTATGAATCCATCAGAATATGAAATTAAATACAAGAATGTATTGACTTTTTAAAACTGTTGTCTATCCAGCTTTGTAAAATTAAATCTTTGCTTGCGCATATCCAGAAAAAAAAAATAAAAAAGATCACAATTTGAACTTAGTGGGTGAAAGCAGTGAGAGGAAAATTGCCTTTTAATATTTTCCTGGTTTTGAAGTCTCTTCGGATAGACTACTCATTAATAAAAAATGAAATAGTGCATCCACAGCTTTTTCTTCTGTGGACTAAATCTTCCCCATTTCTTCTGCTAATGTGTTCCCAAATTTATAATTACCTTCTGTTAATAAGCTTCCATCTTATGGTGTCTGATTTTTTTCTGTTAATAACTCATATCATGCTTTTGTTGAACAAATTAAATATATCTCATATTACAGCTGCATGAAGTGCATAAAGAATAAGAAACCTCCATATGCAGAAACAATGTTTGGAACTTAGAAATTATAAATCAGAATCGGAAAATTCCTCAATTTGGTAGTTGGTGATTTTATGAAATTTATCAGATGATAGCAATTTTTTTGAACATTAAGTAATCTTTCTTCTATATCTTAAGTTTATAGACAGAACTTTGTGCCCACTTTGTTTCTATGTAATTTCACTCTAGTAATACTATGAATTTGACTTCATATTTCCTTGTAGATGATTGACAGATGGATAGATTTTGACTGGCTCTGCTACTTTTGTGTTTTCACTCTTTAATGTAAAACAATTTCAGCTTTCCTAATGCTTCCAGATCGATTGTACTGTTATTAAGGACAGAGATGAGACTGCCCTGAAGAATTATATCAGAACTTTTTGAACATGGGGAAAATCAAGATTCTGATGTAAACTTTGTATTTCGGGCATATTTTTACTCAAGTGTGAATTTATTGATATAATATATACAAAAATGAGTTTCATATCACATTGCTGCCCATAAATTCAAGTGCTTATAGCACAGCATTGGAACTGCAAAACTGTTTTTTCTAGAGCATTAGAAGAAGTTCTGTGAAAAGAAAAAATTGTCTGAAGAGGAAGCCTTTCTGCAAACTCAATATGTGAGTCTAGCAAAATACTAATAAAAAAATGCTAAAAGATCTCTGGGCTAGAGGCTATATTTTGTCCTCTGTCTACAGAGAGAAGGACATAGCTGATACTGAGACACAAATAACAAAATTAACAACTGACAGCTTTGTAAAAGCTATTTGGTTTTCATTTAATGCTCAAATAAAATGCACACAGTGGTACTCAAAAACACACTGAAAGACCTGTCATGAGAGAAAGGGGAAGCTGAATGTTGAATGCTCTTTGTTATGGATTTAATACATCTCAACTGATAATCTCAAGGACAGCCAGTCTCAACTACTTGTGTAGCCTCCCTGTAATAATGCGAAGAATGGACAAATCTTGGGACAGGATGAATCGGTCTCTGAATTGTCTCTCTTGTTACTGGGGAGCTTAACACCAAAAGTTTATATAAATAGAGCTGATTTCATTAGTTCTGTAATCAGGCACTTTGTTAACGTAACTATACAAATGGCAGGTGCTTAACACATTGAAAATTAAAGTACTTACAGGGAATGATTTCCCCAATGCCTATATTATCAGGCTTTTTTCTGTTAGTGCTTCTTTCATTTGTGTTGTCTAAAACGAACAGCTGGGAGTAAATACTGCTTTGTTCCCAGGAGGCACTTAAAGAATACCCAGTGGGTATGTCCAGAAGTTCCCTATCAGAAGTATCTCAGCAATAGTCCGTCTGAAACAGGCTGGGAAATTATTATCTGTCCTCAGCACAACAAGATGCTGTGGAAGAAATGAGAAAGGTGTCATAGCAGGTAGGATCCTGTAACTCAGATGGGTCCAGGTGTTACTGGGGGTTGTTCTTGCAGTTCATAGTGTCATAACTACACAGAATAAATACGATTTTTTACAGCTGGTTACTTACAGAATTATACCAAAATTATTGTAACATAAAGTGTTGTACCCCATGCTTGTACAAAGCTAAGCTAAAACTAAAACAAGTTAGGCAATAGTCATCTCTAGCTGTTCTCCAAGCAGACCAAGACTGTTGTGCACAAAGCCCAGGAAGTCCTGAGGGCTGCAAGCAATGAGGAGACTGCATTTTGAGCCTATAGGGCTGCGGAGTCTGACACTGTCAGAAAGCTGGGTTACATTTTGTACTTGGCTTCTGGCTCTGAAGTCAGAGCAATGGAAGAAGTCATATTACATTTTACCCACTGTTTAATCACTTGTAATTTTTATCTTTAAAATCGTGCTACAGCTATTAACTTTTTGAAGCACAAAATCATACAAAAAAGTGTTTAAAAATTATTCTCTGTTATATATCTCCTACAAGATTTTACATATACAAAGATAGATTTTATTTTTATAGACTCTAACTTTTGGCTTATCTATGAAGGAATGAAGGACAATATATTTGTTTATTTCAGTAAAATGATTGTCTGTTAGGGAACTCCTTTTTGTTCCCACCTCCCCTTCCATCTGATGAAAAGGGCAGAGTGTTGAAATACCACCCAGACATCTCTTGCCAATTGATGCTTTACAAACATTTTGATCAATATGTCTGCCTCTTCATCCCAGGAGCCGTAGAAGGCAGGAAATTGCTAATTGGTGATGCAGTTCTGAATATCACATGAAATTCTCTGCCATAGGAAAATGGGCACTTTGTGTTTCACTCCTGCTGTGAGATTTGCTTGAGATTTGCCTTCTCAAACTAAACTTCAAAAGGCTTTTTTAAAAATTTCTGTTTGCAACTGGAAGTTTTTTCATGTGATTGTCCTTAGTTTCTATTGTTTGATACAAGGAAAAGCTTGTTTCTCTGATAGGTCTGCTGTGTGATAAGCTGGACACTTTTCTGAAACTGAAGCTCCACAGATACACATTACTCCATATATCTTAATTTACAGGTATTTCCTTAGAAGTGCTGTTGATGTTTATTTGCTATTGACACAACATAGCTGCATTAGTTATAATCAATTAATGTTGTAACTGCTCAAGTGCTGCACATATTCATTGCAGTTTTTTCCTTCTCTTAGATCTCAAATTTTCCTTTAACAATGTTTTTCATAGCTCTAAGTAGACTAATATTTTGTTACTGCACTGTATTCAACACAAACTTCACATTTTAGAATTATATTTGGGGATATGTGGTGACCTGAGATATTGCCATGAAAAATAGATTATGTGATGGTATAAAACAATGAATTAACTAAAATTAAATATTGACATATCAAAATTCAGTAAAAGCCTTATTGTTTCTTAATTTCTCATCATATTTCAGCAGACTTTAAAGGATGTTTCTAAGATTTCCTTAAAATCAAGTCTGAAAATGAAAACGGAAAAACAACCTGCCCATTTTGTCTTTTTTTTTTGTATGGAGATAATCAAAGTATCAGGTTATCTGAAAACTTTGTTTTCACTTTAAAAAAAGACTTTACTGTGTTGAAGAAATGAATTCAGTTATTTCTCCAGTGCTTACAAATAACTCTGTCTCAATGCATAACAGTTACAATTCAGTTCTGAACCAGAAACACTGTGCCAAATCTGTATCTTGTTTACTGTGCGAGTAATGCAGGGGCTTCAGTAGGCTAGGTAAAATCAATAGAAATTGACCGGTTCATGAAAATACTTTTCCCAGATTCTTATGTGCCGATTGGATCAGACCAGGGAATCTAGTATGAAAATTTTACTTTCATTAATGTTTTGAATATTGTCACTCCTTATATTGCAATGTGGTCTAGCTTCTAGATGGATGCCACACTACAAATGCTTCAAATAACTTTTGTGTTTCTCTTGAACACAGTGGTTCTCCACAGCCCACACACAAGTATTGACTTCACACTCTCTCATCTTGTCTAGATATTTTCTTAAGTATGATGATTACATATATAGCATTTAATCTGTTTTTTTACTCTTGATGTTTTGTTCTACTCTCTGGAATTATAAATAGATAGTAAATCCTTCATAAACTAGAATAATTTTCCATTAATAAAGAACCCCAATTATATAAAAGTATACATTTTTGAGATTTCCTTTTGCATTGCACTGAGCTGACTATCTGAAGAAATTAAATTAACTAATGTGAATTAAAAAAGAAATTAGTCTTGTTTATGTTACCTTATTGGGCAGATGGGTTTGGTTTTGGGGTTTGTTTTGTTTTGTTTTGGTTTTTTTAATTAATCTGTCCTGAAGAACCGAAAGATAGTTCAAATTTCTTAGAGACTGGGCGGTGATTGGAGGTGTGCTAATGACAGCCCTTGTCTTAAAAAATCTGGAACAGAAGGTATTCACGTTGACAACCTTTTATTATTCAGGTCCCAGTTCAAGATTATACCAAACTGGGACTTGAATATTGGGTGCATATATGTGTAAAATTAAGTAATTACTTAAGTATAAATCATACAATGAAAAGTCTTACATGCCTACACCTATGCCTATGCCTAGACCTAGACCTCTTTTACCCTAGAAAATGACATGACTCCTTTTTCACTCTTCTATTTAAAAAATATAATAAAGGGGAACTGCTATAAAGTTCCTTAAGTAACTGAAAGTTAACATCAGTGACAGGACAAGGGATAATGGTTTTAAACTAAGAGAGGGGAGATTTAGGTTAGATATTAGGAAATTTTTCACAGTGGTGAGGCACTTGAACAGGTTGCCCAGAGAAGTTATGGACATCCCATCCCTTGAGGCATTCAGGGACAGGTTGGACGGGGCCCTGGGCAGCCTGCTCTAGTGGCTGGCAACCCTGCCCACAGCAGGGGGGTTGTAACTAGATCTTTAAGGTCCTTTTCAACCCAGGCCATTCTATGATTCTATGATCAGTGTAGATATAAACTGATGCAAATTCCTTGTAATACTGCACCAATGATACTGCTTACTTTTCCTCAGAGCCAGAGTAGAAAAGCACAGATTGTTACGGACTTGAGGAAGAAGAAATTTGATCCATGCCAAGAACATTTTACCATTGGTACTTGTTAGATGTCAGCAGTGCATTCTGGAAGATGAAGCAATCTCCTAGGTGTTAAGGCCACACCAGAGTGGTTCTGTATACCCGTATTTCAAAATGACTTGGAGTCCATGATTGGTTTTAGTATTTTCACATCATGAAACACCATGTCAGAAGTGAGCCACCAGAAGTATTAGTGTCTTTGTCTACAGAGCAAACCTGGATGGCTAGTATAGAATAGATGGTTAAATTTGGACATAAATCCAATCTTGTGCTGCTCGGGTGTTTCAGCATGTTCTTCCTTGAGTTATATTGTACTCTTGCACTCAGATGTCAATGGGTGGAATTCCTTTCACTGTCTGTTTCATAGTCATACAGAAGAAGTAGACCCTTTCAGAGGTTTATTTCTCCCAACTATTTGTAGACATTTTTCTTCAGATGGGATGAATCTCCCCCTGGAGGTGCTCCTCTGTCTTTCTATGGAAGTAAAAAGCCAAATTATAGGTTTAAAGTAGTCTACAAATTCTTTGGCAGCTATATACATGTGATTAATTCTAATCATGGTGAAATAGGCTTTTTTTCTGACAGAATGGACTCACGGACTATATTTTGCAAAAAAAAAAAAAGTGAATGCTAAAAAAGTCATACCTATCAATAAACGTTTTCTTTAGCATTCTGGTGATGATTAAAATATATAACTTTTGCCAAATTCATCAGGTGAAAGATGAAGATGGCATCTTTCTGTTAAGATCTGAGTATAAAATCCTCGCTAAGAAACAGAAACTTTTGCTTTCAAAAATATTATATTTAGTTGCAAATTATATTGTAACACAGATACTTATAACAATACTGTCTGATTCCTTTTGATTTCCAGTTTCTCAACTTGTCACAACAGTTTCATACCAGTCAAATATTTACAGCCCCCAGTTATTTCTTGAGATATGCAAAAAAAATAGCAAAAGCTGTTGTTTCATGACATAGTCTCTTCACCGCTGCTTTTATATACCTTTGAGTATTTATTTTGGGCACATTGCTTTTGGGATAACTTCTGTAAATTGCATGTTTATTTTTTATTACATATTTTTAAGTTGAAATAGGAATATTTATATTTTGACAGTTCTCTATGTAGCAATGAGAATATTAAAATATGTAAATATAGCTTTAAAATACACAATTAAACCCAGTTATATTGTTATACTGAATATATATTTACCATATTTGATAGTGCCATATTGCAAAAAAACTCAAGTTCACTAACCCAGATAGTTTTGCCAAGTGATCATTGATCACATTTGCTATAGACACACATTAGTACATAGCTAAGCTGTGAGATAAGACAGTGAGCTGGAATCATACTACTACCTTCACTGGGAAATTAAGACACAAAACCATGACATTTAGAAATAAAGAAAAAAGAGTAATTTAGTTTAAAATAATTCCTGGAGGTTGAGGGAGTACTTACAAATGCAAAAGACACAGCGAAGGGACAGAAGTGTAAGCTACACTCTGAAAGCACTGTAAGCTACACTCTGAAAGCACTAATTGTGTGAATTATATAGGTAGCCATATACTACAGGCAGACTGAATTTTACTGAGACCCTACTGAGTTAGGAGTAGTTTCGTTCAGGCGGAAACATCTGTTTTTCCCATTGAATCTACTTGGAAGCTAAGGCACATGCTAGCACAATGACTTACCTTCTAGACAGCATCTAAGATAAATCCCACCAAAGTAACATACAAAGTTTTCTGGAGATGAAAGAAACCAATAAATGTGTTCATATTTCATTCGGTTATATGAATAATGACTTTCCCTTCTCATTTCAGCGTCCTCTACGCTATTCTTGCTGAGTTTTTAAATCCCCTCGAATGTCTCAAACTAAATGTTGATTAATGGCTTTTGCGATTTTTTTTCCCCACATCCACCCTTGAAATGGAGCAGCATAGATTTGCTCAACAAGCTCTTGTCTCTCATCTTTAACCAGACAAAGAAGCAAGATAACTTGGAGTAGTGTCATGAAAATTCCATGTCCAGAGTCAAGGAAAAGCACCATGAGATAAGGATATAAAGGTTTCTAGATAAATTGGTTGATTCCTTAACATTTTTCATTCTCATTACAGTCTTTATAACAGGTCTTTTTAACAAGGCTTCTTTTTGAATATAGTACTCAAGCTATTATAGTCACAAGGACAAATAAAGGTTGTGGTTTTCTCTTTTCTTTTTGCAATCATTTTTTGTCAGGACAACAGATTACTTTGGTACCATTTGTCAATCTAACCATAATATTAGCTCTGGGATACAATTCAGGGTTCTTAAAGTACAGAAAAAGGCAGCAAAGGATCGGAATTTTTCCAATAACGGTACGTTTCTCTCCTGAGAATCTAACTCTTTCTTCCTAGTTATCTCACTCCGGTTTGTAATGGGAGAAATTATGTAATTCTGACCTCCATAGCCACACTCTGACAATGACCTGTAATTAAAAGAACTGATTTCTCTTTTAAAATCTAATATTGATTATTGATGTAATAATCAGAAACTGATGATATATGTGGCAGGTGCAGCTTTCTTCTCTTTCTCTCTTCCCCAGCTCACTTGGCTAACTTACTCATTCTTTTTAATCTTATCATTTTACCTCTGCTTATATGGATGTCTTAAATTAATCAGGAAAGATCACTGCTTAGACAACTTAGCATTCATTTCTCTCTCTCCTTTTCCCCTTTTAAAAAAATTTCTCTGGTGAAAGCATCAGTAAAACACATATTTTATGTAGACTCATTTGATAAGGGCTGCAAAAGTTTTAGATATACATCTTACCTTCTGACAGAGTGCACACTACCAAATTTTTTTCTGAAAAGGTCCACAGTTCACTTGCCTGTATCAAAATTAGTAGAATTTCTTAGTAAGAGCTGGGGGGGAAAAAAAAAAAAAAAAAAAAAAAAAAAAAGGAAAAAAGACTATGTGGGTGGGATTTAACTTCAGATTTTAGAGATGAAGATTTGTCTGAGATTCTGTGTAGTAGGTCTGGCTGCGATGGAGTTAATTTTCTTCATAGCAACCTGCATGGTGCTGTGTTTTATGTTTATGGCTAAAACAGCTTTGACAACACAGCAATGTTTTAGCTATTGCTGAACAGCATCTGCACAGCTCCAAGGACGCCTCTGCTTCTCACACTGCCCCCCAGGGAGTAGGCTGGGATCAGGCAAGAAGTTGGGAGGGGACACAGCTGGGGCAGTGTAGGGTGGAATTTACTTACCTGAATGTGCCATTTGAGATGCCCTAAGGTATCCTGCCTAAACTCTGCTGGCTCTCCAGAAAGATGTAGGCATCCCACATCTCTGCTTTTTTTACCTGTCACACCGTGCTCTCCTTACCCATTCCCCATCTTGGTAGGGTTGGTTTTTTTTCCTTTGGTGGAGCCTAAGAAGGTGTTACCAGATGGATGCAGCAGAGTTTGGGGATCTACTCCTCACTCCCTAAAATAGGGCACCTGAGTCTGGAGTCTTTGGAATCCATTGTGCCAATGAGCCTGGATATTGTGGTCCAGTGCCACGTATCACACATGAAAAAGATGCTATGGTGATGACCAAGCATGTCAAATTACACTGTGTGCCCAGATCTAAGAAACAGAATAGATCCACAGATATCCTTTGACTGTGATAGATGCATAGATAATTTGTGTAGAGTCAACCTCCAGGCACTTAGAATTTAACAGCTTAGAATGAAATGTAACCTTGTACATAATCACCATTCATCAGGGCCAAATAATAGACTTTGCATTGCTTTTAATTATTTAATACTAGCTTTAAGGAGGTAACAGCTAGAATTTAAGGTTTAAAATCTGCTTTTCTAAGGCCTCTGGAAGGAGAAACTTATAGCACTCTTTCTTCATTGCACGCTGATATATGACAATATATACAACATAATAAATTGGAGAAAAAAACTACAGAGGATGACATGATAACTACGCATATTTTATCTACATAATCTATGTCTGTTCTCTGGGCCGCAGAGTGGTATTAAATTAATACATTAAATTTTACTACTAAGATTCAAAATAGAAGAATATCCAAGGCATCTGCCCTTTTTTTAACAGTACATTGAAATATTTTACTTTAATGCAGCTGAACAAAATAAAACATCTTTAAAAAGGCAGATGTGAAGCATTGACTTTGATAATGGGTGAAGGGGTTATAATGGGAAAGTAAAATTTGCTGGACTGCTTCATGACATTTTCATGGAGAAAGTCCACACTAAATGTACAGGCAGAATATAGTATCAGGAAATTTTATCAGAGAATGTGAGGAAGTGGGAAGAGGAAATAAATTCAATTATTAAATGATCACAACAACACAGCTGGATAAAGAGGTGGGCAGAAGAACGACCACAGCAGAGTTAACACATGTCTTCAAGACAAATAAACCAAGTAGAGGTAAGACAGGAGCCTAAAACTTTTTGTCACAAAATAGTCCAATCTGTACATAAGTAGTGTGATACCAACATCCCAGATAGCCTTTAGATCTTGGAGATCTAAAAGCATCCAGACCTAGTTAAGACATAGGTATGTAATTTACTAAATAATACACTGGACAAGATGAAAAATGAAATGAATTTATTAATAATATATTTGATAATATAACAGCTCAATGTCCAAGCGGAGACCAGTGACAAGTGGTGTTCCGCAGGGCTCAGTATTGGGACCAGTGTTGTTTAACATCTTTGTGGGGTACATAGATAGTGGGATTGAGTGCACCCTTAGCAAGTTTATCAATGACACCAAGCTGTGTGGTGTGGTGGACATGCTGGAGGGAAGGGATGCCATCCAGAGGGTCCTTGACAGGCTTGACAGGTGGGCCCATGCCAGATTCATGAAGTTCATGCCAGATTCATGAAGTTCAACAAGGCCAAGTACAAGGTCCTGCACGTGGGTCGAGGCAATCCCAAGCACAAATGAAGGCTGGGCGGAGAATGGATAGAGAGCAGCCCTGAGAAGGATTTGGGGATATTGGTTGATGAGAAGCTGAACATGAGCCAGCAATGTGCGCTTGTGGCCCAGAAAGCCAACTGTGTCCTGGTTTGCATCAAAAGAAGTGTGACCAGCAGGTCAAGGGAGGTGATTCTCCCCCTCTACTCTGCTTTTGTGAGACCCCACCTTGTGTACTGTGTCCAGCTCTGGAGTCCTCAGCACAGGAAAGACATGGACCTGTTGGAGTGAGTCCAGAGGAGGGCCATGAAAATGATCAGAGAGCTGGAGCACCTCCCATATGAGGACAGGCTGAAAGAGTTGCGGTTGTTCAACCTGAAGAGGAGAAGGCTCTGGGGAGACCTTAGAGCAGCCTTCCAGTACGTGAAAGGGGGCCTACAGGAGAGATGAGAGGAACCCTTTGTCAGGGAGTATAGCGATAGGACGAAGGGGTAACAGTTTTAAGCTGAAAGAGGATTGACTTAGATTAGATATTAAGAAGACGTTTTTCACTGTGAGAGTGGTGAGGCACTGGAACAGGTTGCCCAGGAAAGTTGTGGATGCCCCATCCTGGAGGTGTTCAAGGCCAGCTTGGATGGTGCTTTGAGCAACCTGATGTAGCAGAAGGTGTCTCTGTCCACAGCAGGGACCTTGGAACTAGATGATCTTTAAGGTCCCTTCCAACCCAAACCATTCAATGTTTCTATGATTCTATTATTGTATTAAAAAGGGCACATGTTTTTGACCAATATTACCCAGCAAGGAGAAGGAAGAGGTTTTTACAGAGGTGAAGCAGAAGAAATGCTAAAGCTCAGATGAAAAGGGAAAAGTTTTGATAGATTAGATAACAGAAACTTAAGTAAGCTGTAAAGCACATGAGCTCATGGTGAATGTACAGGGAAACACTGAAATTGCACAATGATTTTTTTTTTATGAAAAGCAGAAACTAGGAAGTTAATAATTGCATATATACTAGAGTGGACTAGGCCAGCAAATTACCATGTAGATCAGTTGTGGAAACAGAGGAAAGAGCACAGGAGACAGCAATTATTCTTTGTTGCTACCCAGCTGACTAAATAGATGAGATCCCAGATGCTCTTACCTGTGGATTCATATGAAGTCTGTTCACAGACTGGACTTTGATGTGCTGGATCACAGCAGGTAAGACCCTGCTTTCTTGGCCTGTTTAGGCAAGAGCAATCAACAAGAATTAACTCTTGAGCTGGATGTCATAGAGAAAAATGTGATTTTTCTTCAAGATAAAGATACAAGCAAAAAGCAAGATGGCACTAAAACAATGGCTGTTTGTTTGGAATGCCCTCTTTTTGCTACACTTACAAAAATTTAGCAGCATCTTTTTCTGAAGAAAAAAATAAACAGAATTCATTATCTTTTTCTTCCAAAATGCAATTACTGACTTTCTATAGTTAGACTTAATCTGTGGAGGGACAAGGTATATATTATTAAAAATGCTTTAATTGGTTAACATGCAGTCTTTTAGGGTCTGTAATTCTGTCTTGAGTATCCATAACTTTTTGACATTCAAAAATGTAGCTAATAATATATCACAAAATCTCTTGCAATAATTGAAACATTTTTATACCGTTTGTTTCTTTGCTGTATCCATGCATGCACTGATAAATGTTAAAGTGTCTTGTTATAAGGATAACACTCAGATTTCATTCTCTGAAGTATTTGAACAGATAGATGCTGCATTATAGTACAACTACTGACATTTCAATTCAAGCCAAGGCCACCAACACTTACAGCTACTGCTGTTTTATTAAATATTTGCCATCAAAAGAGACTGAGGATTGCTTCTTTCATATTTTTCTTGTACATGCTGAGCTACACTGATGATGAAATGTCAGGTAAAAATCAGTGCATACCCTTTTTCTAATAGCAAAACGATTAGCTTGCATACAGAGACCACTGCCTTTCAAGACTATGCTATTGCAATGCACACTGTGATCCTTTAATTGAAAAGCAGTGTGGGTAGATAATTGTGCAGATTAGAGATATATCCGCCATGTGTGCTAATTATGCATGAAAAAAAAATGGGACTTTGTATGGCAAGGGGGATAAAATCAGTCTGATATAATCATAGTAGAGACAAACTTTCGCCATAACTCCCACATGAAATTAGAACTTGTAACTTTTAAGTGACGCAGTGGGGGCTGGTTTATTGCTAATGCTTTTGAATAGTCCCTGCAGGGCTTGTTCACTTTTAGTTTCTGAGTAAGTACTTTGAGCATAAATGGAGCTTAAATGAACCGGCGTGATACACTCTTATTTCTGTAACACTTGTAAAATTTCCACTATAGTCATCCTCTGCTCTGTCTCATCCTCTTACTTGATAGTATGGTGCATGACAGTATAAAATTCAGACAGTATTTATTTGTTTATTTTAAAATCTGGGGGAGGGGAGAAAAGGAGTTTCAGAAATCAAGTTACTTAAAAGTAGTAACCATAATGTGCTCTACGTACAGATAGCCTTATAGTGAATAGCTCTGTTTTCACCAGCATACAGCATTTCAGCTAATCCCAAGTGCTATTACCAATGCAATCCACCATAAAAAGTCAAGTACCAGTACAGTTAAGTGTCTGTGGCATTGATGATTTGTGCCACTAATGATATTGAAAGGTTTAGACATAAGTTATTATTTTAATTATTTTTATTTTTTAAAAATTTTATATTTTACTTCTTTTTTAAATGTCTTTTCTTCTCTCCACCACCCATTCAAAGAAAGAAATATGCTTTTTTCTCCTCTGTCTTAGGGGACAAAGACTGAGTTTTAGTGTCTGCTCTGTCAGGGAAGGATTGAGTGAGAAGAAATCTAAGAGTCTCACTGGGGCGATTGGGAACAAGAAGTTGTGTGTGATAGGTTTTGGGGGAAATGGAATTCTGGAAAAAAGCAAGAAATTTGTTATGTTTCTCTTCTCTCTGGCACAGTTTTAGGCGGATAGTTGTCTGGGTAGACAGGGAAAGAAAGTTTTTGTCCTAGCCTTACGCTGTAATTTTTGTGAGAAAATAGATAATTTTCAGGTGACAATAAGCATAAATCGTAGAATTCTCTGAATTTTCTTTTATCATTTACCACAGTGAACCTCAGATATGAGCTTCATGCAGCTTTGGGAAAGTTCCTCTCCTGTGCTTCAAACTTCTTTAGTGTGCCTGTTACATAGCAGAATATAGTACATTTTTCTTCAGATGATTCTGTTTCGCTAAAGCAAAAAGGAGGCCATAGACATCTGGAGCACCCTTTAAGGTTTAATGCTTATTTAGCACTTCAGAACATTAAAAAACTGTTAAAGTTATTAATATGGTGTTGTGGTTTTGTGTGGTGGGTTTTTTGGTAGCTGGGGAGGGGCTACAGTGATGGCTCCTGTAAGTAACTGCTGGAAGTTGCGCCAGCTCCAAGGTTTTGGTAGCAGGGAAGGTGTTATGGAATAGACTATTGGCCACTTTGGATCTCAATCCTGAACCCAAGATCGAATCCTAGGCTAGTAGCTGGGGCTGTGCTCCCTTCTAGCTTCTGCCTGCGGACAGCAGAGCAGCTGGGAGACCTTAGGCTGTCCTGGCAACAACTATAAACACCACTGTTACCAGCTTTCTTCTGAGCACAAATCCAAAACACAGCCTCTTGCTAGCTACTATGAAGAAAGTTAACTCTGTCTCAGCTTAACCCAGGACAGGAGGGGACTGCAGAGGTGGCCCCTGTGAGAAGCTGCTTGAAGTTTCCTTAGCTCCAAGTCAGACCCACCTCTGGCCAATCTGTTTAAGAGGGGGCACAGTGCAGGGCCTGGCCTCGCCGGTCTGTGTGCCGCTGCAGCCCCAGCCAACCCCCCTCAAGAGCCAGAAGTTTCTCAGGATCCCCAAAATAACCTGCAGCAGAGAGAGGAGGGGATGTGAAAGAGACAACTACATGGACATGAAAGTCAGTGAAGTGAAAGCAGAGGGAGGAAGCGCTGGAGCAGAGATTCCCCTGCAGCCCTTGGTGAAGATCGTAGTGACGCCTTTTGTCCCCATGCAGTCCATGGAATTTGATAGCTCATGGAGAGTTAATGGTGGAGCAGACACCCCCCTGTATCCTGTGGAGGACCCACTTTGGAGGAGGTGGCTGCACCTGAAGGAGACTGTTACTCCTTGGAAGGGACCCACGCTGGAGCAGTGAGTGGAGAACTGTGGCCTGTGGGACGAACTGTGAGAGGAACCCCACACTGGGGCAGGGAAACTGTGAGGAGCCCTCCCCTGAGGAGGAAGGGGCAGCAGACACAACATGTGATGGACTGATGGCAACCCACATTCCCTGTCCCCCTGCATTGAAGGGAGAGAAGAAGGTAGAGAAATCAGGAACAAAGCCCTTGAGCCCAGGAAGAAAGGAGGGGTGGGGGAGAAGTACCTTTTTAAGATGTAGTTCTCTTTGTCATTGTCTCATTCTGGTTTTGATTGTTAACAAATTAAATTGTTTTTTGTGTTTTCCCCAAGTCAAGTCTGTGTCTTGCCTGGGACTGTAAGTGGTGAGTGAACCCTCCCTGTCCTTGCCTCAAACCATGAGATTTTTTATCTTTTCTTCTTCCAGTTTTCCTCCCAACCCACCGGAGGGGAAGCGAGTGTGAGAAGCTGTGTGGTGCTTAGTTGCCAGGTGGTCTTAAACCACAACATATAGTAACTTCATGATTTGTAATAATATAATACACAGTGCATGATGTAAGTTGCTGATATAAACACAACCTCTGGAGCTGGAACTAAGGCAATGGTTGAATGATTACAAATAATAAGGAATATTTTAAAACCCCATTATCACTTAAATTAGTGTTTTTTCCATGTTAAAAGACTTCTAGAAATAAATTAAAATATTTTTGTGTGGATCTAAACCAGTTAAAATCTGCTATTACATTGTAATCTTTGAAATCTAACTGAATGTGAATAATACTTGTATTATGCTGTGATTCAAGTGACTACTATTTATGCCTAACAACAAGTTATTTACCCTTTCTTCATTGAAAAAGATAAAATTAGGCATTCAGAAGTAAAATTCTGACAGTTACATAGGCTCAGTTTTATCTCAGATAACTTCAGTACTTAATTGAAGTACAAAGATGGGAACCTATTTGCCTCCCAACCAGTGAAGAAATTATGTACGTATGGACTGTAAGGGGCCTGACACATCTGGAAGTGCTATTTCTTCCCACTGAATATAGCAGGAGTGTTCAGGAACTTAGAGTTTTAAAATCACAATCCATTTAAACTTCCATAAGCCAATAGTTATATCAAAAGAAAATAGACGGGCTTCCCCTAGTCTTCCTGGTTGCTGACTCCTGTCCCATGCTCCACCGCATGTAGCACCCACATAGATACACCAAGAACATCCATCCACCAGCACTGGATCCCAGCTGGAGCTTACTGGGCACTGCAGTATTGCATTTCCAGTTAATGCTCTGGCTGTACTGGCTTAAACCTTGTAACATAGACTAAACCACAGTAGAACCTGATGGAGAAAAAAAGTAATGCTATGTGTGTACACACTGTGTATTATTGGAAACTCACCTATGAAAACTCTCACTGAATCACACAGACAAACATTTTATCCAACTGCGGTTTCTCAAGTAACAGCAGGCTTTTTGAATTTTATCTGAACATTCTGCTTAATTTTTATAACAATATGCAAGATCTTACCATTTATCTGTAGGATGGACATTTACTCTCAGTTTTATTTATGCTAGTTACCTAGTTTTTTACTTATAATGAAAAACAATGGAGAAAAATACCTGGAAAGAGCAAAGAGTGATATGCAAAATTCACTAAACTTAGTAAATTTTAATGAAGACAAAAATTTATTTTATGTCCCATGCTTTGCAAAGATCCCTTATGAAGCACAGTGGGAAGAACTGAAAAATAGTGTTCAAAATAAAAATATTGTCTTTTGTTTTCTATATTCAGTCTCTGTAAAAATTCAATAGTAAGTTGTTATTATTTATTTTGAGTATTTATAGGTATTTCTTACAGTTTATTCAAATTAGTTGTTCTGACTTTGTGCTTCCACTGTATAGTGTTTGTTGATACATTCACATACAGCTTTTTGTGGCATTTTATAGTTGTAAGTGGATGAAGTATTAAATGAATAGATGGAAAAAAACACTAAACAGACATGCAATTTTTGGGTTAACAGCAACCTTAAAACTCAGTGTAGGCTGAAAACATTATGCTCCTGACATATGTTCTTCTTTATATGCATCCATGATTCCCAAAATTTTATGCAGGAAGATACCATGTCCTATATACACATCAGTGATTCAATATTTCAGTGGGCTCACTACTGTTATTATTTCAGGCACTGTCACACACATGCAAGTACATGCACCCAATTCTATCCAAGATCAAAATTGACAGGACGAATCGCATTTACTTTTTTAATTAGAAATGTAAATTGCCATTTATATTTTCTTATATAACAGCATTTTATTCTATTTTACATACTATATTTTCATTTTATGAATTTATAAGCTACAATCATTACACAAACCTGTGATTAAAGCATATTTTCCAGAGGACCATGATAGCTATCAGGTCCTCATCACGTAAATTCTTTCTCACTCATTACTTCAGAGGTAGTTGTTTAAAATAAATAAGACACATTGAATTATTGCCTATCAGGGACAAAAAAATGTCACATAGTACACCACGCTGTTTTGTACACAGGCATTTATTAAAACAGACATTATAAGATTTTAGTGTGTCTTCTGAGAGCCAAAGTGATATCTGTCAGTAGGTAGCAGCAGTTGCACATTTGTTGAAAACTGATTGTCATATTACTAGGTGGTGAACTAAATATTTGTAGATATTTTTAATTACTTCATAAATAATGTCTAGGATATTTACCTTCTTTTCAGTATTTAAGGAGCAAAACTTTTCAAAATTAAGGGCATTTTCAACTGTGTAATACGTAGATGACAAAAATGCACTCAAAACCTCTGCTTGTAATGATTTCTATTAAGTCCCAAATATGTGATGGTTTAAAAGCTGTTTCACCCCAAACCCCTCCCATTCTGTTCTCACTGTTTGTTTCCGTTATACTTATTGTTGTGACAACATATGATGTAATAAGATTAGTTTTAGTTTCCAAAGTGGAAAAAGGAACCTCACATGATGTGGTTTGGACTATCATTCTTCTCTGCTATCAGAATCGTGGAATGGTTCCGCTTAGAAGGACCTCAGAAGCTCTACAGTCCAACCTTCTGCTCAAAGCAGGGCCAGCTGTAAGGTCAGACAAGGATGCTCAGGGCTTTGTCCTTGACATTCAGATGAAGACAAAAGGTTTAAGACTCTCTATGGTCACTGAAGAAAGGTAGGCCAATTAATTATTTTTCCAAGATTCAGTGGGATGAACCTCAAATATTGTCTCACTACAAATTATCAGTTTAAAGTACTAGAGGAGTAGTTTTCATGCTGTAAATTAATGTCCTTGCTTAAAAAAATATCATCTGTCAAGGTAAAACCTGGTTCTACAGGTCTAGGAAGTCTTAGAAAAAAAATTTAGTCTGTAGATATTTTTTCCATATGTAAAAAAAGTTGAAGGCATTAAACTATATTAATGCATGTAAATAAATCTTGAAGAACCAGTTCAGAGCTTTCCAAATGAGTTTTCTGATTCGCTTTTCAAAAAGTTTGAAAATTAGATAAATATTTTGCTGTTTTATTGAGCCACATCACATCTCAGAGTGTTCTGTTTCATTCTATATTGTTCTGCTTGATCTCATCAAACTGCAGCAGTGTTCAAAGTTATAATGATGTATAGCAGAATTACTGTAGTCTCTGAGGAAAAATAATGGAGATGAAAAATTGACTTCTCACTCACATACCATAACCAATCACATTTTAATTAGAATGTTTTTAAATTAATTGACTTCCAGTAACATCTTTAAAAATCCCATTTAAATTAAAAAAAATCTCATGTATCTGTGTCATAGATCTGTGAATTAAAGATGGTCATGTATTTTAGTCACAAATATTACTTTCAAAATACAGTGAAAGCTCTTTTTTTTAGCATCTTCTTTTCTAGTGCCACAGGTAGAAAGAAGTATTTCTGTGAAGATGCTCATTAGTGTGAATGCAGTGAAAAAGATCCTGTGGGAAATTGTTTTTGAACTGTAACACATCCATTGTCAGGAATCACATATTCACAATTTATCTTTGATAAATAAATATTTACTTCATTCAGATAAGTAGGCCTGTCAAACTGCAATTCTTAGAGCTAGCGCTTCTGAAAATTGGCTTATGCATATACAAGTTCACTGGAGACTGCTTGTTCTTTTTTTCCATTACATTATTAAAAATAGCAATGTTTGACACATTTGTGCATAGAGATTTCTATGTTACCGTGACAAGATAAAAGAGCTAACATGTCTATTGCTGGAATCTAGTCTCAGCTTTGCTCACAATGTGAAAGGGGCAAAATGAGCAGAAAAGCCATTTTTACAATAATAAAGAAAGGAGGTTCTTACTAGTACCTTGAAGAGCCTGAGTATTACAGTAACACCATAACATTATTTAGTTTAAATAAAAATATCCATATTATATTTAGAAAAAAATAAACACACATATTTACATATTTAGAGAGAATACTGCACAAGGGAAAAAAAATAACAAAAATATTCAAAGTAAGTCTCATGTTTACCCAAGTGAAGCTTACTCAGAATAGAATTTTCAATGTTTTGACCTACACCAAATCTTGTTTACACTACTCAGGACTGAATGTAGATGAAAAAGTCAGAGGGCTTGCTCTGATGTTTTATTCTCTTTGAATACTCTGGTAAATTTTCATCTCCTGGAATGTGCTTTCAATGCATTTTTGCCAACTGATTTCAGGTTGGTAGGTTCTTTACGGATGGGTTTAAAATGTTGAGATACACGTTTTCTTCTTCTCTGCCAGAAGTGTTTGAATCACAAAATGCTAGTAAGTGTGTATTGGACTGCAATGTTAACTGCCAATGCAAAGTATTACATATAGTTAAATAGAAAATGTCCCGTTTTCAACTTTGCTGTTGAAACAAGTACATGCCTTATAGAACAATTATGTTATCACCAGTATCCTACATTTCTTTTGTAAAATAATAATTCTAACACTATTTTTTTTATATATATA
>NW_010107825.1:0-514 GCF_000699245.1 Pterocles gutturalis
CTGGCGGGTTTGCTTTGGGTTCCCGTTAGGAGGGAACACCGGTCCTGGGGAGGTGGTGGCGAGTGAAAGGTGCCGGTTTGCAGTGAGGTGGGACCTTGGTGAAGTCAGTCGGTAGCTGCGCAGGCTGTTAGGAGGTGGTTACGGTTTCATCCTCGCTGGGTGGTTAGTTACAAGTTAGTTTGGAAGAGGAATAGCAATTAAGTAAAAAGTGAATAAAAGCAGCGTTTTAAACTTGCTTTTGTGGGGGAACTACATCTTCTCTAAATCTACTGTGTCTGTGGAAAAAAAAAAAAACCAAAAAACAGCAAGCAGACTCGTATCTAGAGCTGACTGGTGTGTTAAACAGAAGAAACGTTCTAGTCAGTGTATGGTCCACTGTTTCCCTCCAAAACCGCTAGAACTGGTTCCTCCTGGTGCTTGACGATCAAGCCTCTTCTCCCCTTTTTTCTGAGCCCTAGCTTTCAGCTTTGACTGCATCGGTGCTTGATCTGAATATCCTCTAAAGAAGGAAGTG
>NW_010107825.1:557-14040 GCF_000699245.1 Pterocles gutturalis
TTTTTTTTTAAAAAAAAATTATTGTTTTTTTTTTTTTTTTTTTTTTTTTTTTTTTTTTTACCTAATCACTGTTTGGGCTTTCTTCAAAACAACACCTTTATTTCTTTGCTAATACCTCATGCTACTTTAGTAAGTTATAGTTAGTGTGCAATCTAATTAATTCAAAGTGGAATTCTAAATAGCATTTTAAAGAAAAAAACACTTCAGTCCATTTTCGGATAGCCGTCTTTGTCCATCCAAGTGTGACATTTTCTTTTTTTGCAGTTACTGTCACTTCAGCATACATTCGGGGAGTACAATGTCCAGCGTGCCAGTGGCTGTGGTGACTGGGTCCAACAAAGGGATTGGATTTGCAATTGTGCGGGCTCTATGCAAGCAGTTCCCGGGGGATGTGTACCTGACGGCCCGAGACCCTGGCCGTGGCCAGGAAGCAGTAGCAAAGCTCCAGGAGGAAGGGCTGCATCCACTCTTCCATCAGCTGGATATTGACGATCTGCAGAGCATCAGAGCTCTCCGTGACTTTCTGAAAGAGAAATATGGAGGGCTGAATGTGCTGGTTAACAATGCAGGGATCGCTTTCAAAGGTAGGAAGTGGACTGTCTGGGATAGGCCTATGTGCTACAAAGCTGTGTGAAGGATAGTGGATGCATTAAGAATTTTATAAAGCTTTTTATATGGGATGTCTGTGCCAATGGCATGCTGCTTTTTTGGCTGGGCAGGCTGCATACCTTCTTAAGCATGATGAGAAGGTAAAGTGAAATAGCTCTTCCTCTAGCATCTGTTGGGCTAACTGTGCATGTAAGGATGCTTCCCTGGAGTATTGTATTTGCATCACATACAGTGCATGAAAATACTTTAGGCACACAGTGTGTGTGAGTAGAGTTGGGTTTATTGCCTCAGTGCCCATGAGTTTCACCAGGCCCGTGGGAACCCATCATCTGTGTGAATATCAGCCATGTTCCTCAGGGGTTTGTGTTTTCTCTCTTCTGCAAGCATCATACTTCATGCTCTATGCCTTACCTCCTCAAGTATTCCAGTTGATAGAAAAGAGCCTCTGGCCCTGGATAGTTTTGTGATCTTTGTTTATGTCTTGCTTTCTCAGTCCATTCCCTTATCTATTAAACAGTTAACCTAAATCTTGCTGTGCTGAGCAAGAATTTAACTCTTTCATCTTCTGGTGGACAGGAAGGCAGGGACAGTGAGGAAGCCACAGCAGCTGTAAGGTAGAAGGGTGCATTCTCTTTGTAGGTGTTTATAAAAACAAATTGAGCATCATGTTAGTCCAGATAGAGCAAATCATAAGCCTAACTACTAGTTCATTTCCCTGCCAGTACAAACTTGTTCTTTGCTTTTTTTTTTTTTTAAATCTCTTTACCTCATCTCCAGTTAGGACATGTAACTGTTCAAACACAGTGTTGTGCTGATTCATTTGCTCACAACATGAGTTAAGGAGGCCTATCAGGTGATATGGATCAAACCTCACCTGCTGCTGAAGGTGGAGCTTCTCATGTAGTGGGATTGCAGCAATGGTGTTCTGAAGTGTAGTCACTGTATATTTTGCATGGTACTTTGCAGGAAGATTGCTTGTGTTCAAGATCAGCTTAATAGGAGGCAACTCTTAATATAATTGTCTGAGCTTCAGGATGTGATTGAGAGGTGTTAAAACCTTGCAGTAACAGTTCAAAGATTGTATCTCTGTCCACACTTATCATTTGTAAAGCCTGCAGGTTTTCAGACCAGTGTTTCTTCAATTCATAATCAGGGCCTTAGCTCAACCTACTAGAGACAATGAGTTTGAGCAAGACTGGGCTGCAACTACAGCAACTGAAGTGCAGTGTGTGTTTCCTGTGGCTACCTGGACAGGTGAAATAAAGGCTCCTCAAATTGCTGCAACAAGATTTGCTAGAGGTCATCTGTGATAAGAGATCTTAGATTTATTATTGTGGAGCCACTGAACAGACAAATAGGTAAAATAGTATGACCAGTGGAGCTCCTGTTACTTCCTTTACTGCATTGTACATTTATTTTTTTTAGTTCAGAAATTGCTTCCACATGTTTAGCCTAGACTTCCTTCAAGCTGACAACTTACTATGAGTCAGCAGTAGGCCATACAATTAAGAAATGTGATAGAGGAGCCCAGTTGTAACTGTTGTGTAAGTATCTAGCACAAAGGCTAAAGGGTTTAACACCTGTGTAAGAACTTGCTGTGATCCTTATCTCATATTTTGGCTTTAATTCTTGATTCTGAGATTGGTGTTTCTACCCAAGCTTGCTTCTTGCCTCACCAAGTTTCTGCTACCATCCCAGAATTTATGCTTTCCTTTCTTTATTGTAGTACTGTGTGTCATTTCTGTCTGTCAAAGATTAGGTTTACCATTAAGTTTAATTTATTGTTCAGCTTTTGTGCTGCACTACAGATAGTCCAGCAAAGTCCTTAGTCTGGCAAAAACTATTAATGTATAAAATGATTGTGTAGCCGTGGGTTGCCTTCTGGATGAGCTGCTGTGAGAACAGTCATTCTAGTAATGTTTGTTAAATCAAGGGAGTGTGGAATGTGTTATCTATCAGATGTTACAATAATGTATCTTGTTAGATTAGTGGAAAAATTTCTGTCTTGCAAGGTGGGTATGGAAGTAAGACATTGGGGTTGTGTAGGTCTTTAGTTTCTTTTCTTCTCCCGTTGCCATAATGCTTGCAATAGATCATGGTCTGGCTTCATGTCTGAGATTTAAATGCAAGCAAGTGATTTGTACAACTTGATGCCATCCATGTCCATTGCTTGAGAGTATAAATAAATCAGCCATTAAAGCTATGTTTTGCCATAAAAACGACATTAGTTACTAAATTACTTGTTACTGCTTCTCTTTTGAGTTTTGAAATCTGAACTATGGAGACAAGTGAAGACCTGCCTAGTCTAGATAGTGGCCTTCATCACTGCAGAGATAGAGCCTGTAGTGGAACAGGAGGAATGCTGTTACTTTAACTCTTACTTCCCCCTTCAAGTGGAGAAGGCATAGCATATGGTATATTGCTGAGCCAAATTGTCAATTGGCATGTCCTGGCATGTCCTGACCAACTTTTGCTGTCAATTCTGTCTGATGAAATCATACCCTTACAGTGCAGTTCCATGGTCAGCTTATGCTTACCTAAATCAGCTCCCTTTCCTAGCTGCTGATTCCCATTCTTTTGCTTGTGTTAGCACAGATCTGTCAGTTCAGTGTGATTTATGACACAAGTATTTTTCAGTTCATTTGTTGCAGAAGACTGCAACAAATCTTACCCCTGCATTCTTTACGGAAGCTTTTATAGTGTTTGTTGCAGTTTAGCACTGCTCTGACTTAAAGTCCCAGCTAAGAGACTGAGACATGATAACTTAAGAGTCAGGATGTAGAAGCAGTTGTCTGCCATGCTGTTGGATGTTAGTACCAGGGTGGTAATCTAACTTTAACATCTTCAGTGGCAGCATCCTAATTTCAGGATCTTCCCTTCTGATTTCTGCTCTGCCCCCTCCCCTGGTATGTCAGGATGGTGTTGAAGTGCTGTGCTATGCATTTAAGAGGAGAGGACACCTCAAAGTTTGTTTGCATGTGGTAACGGCAGCCCAGACTCTGAGACCTGGGTATGAGTAAGTACATGCAGGTCAATGGGCAATCTAGGCAGCTCACGGTGTGAAGGCAGTCTTACCTTGTCTCTTCTGTATAAAAGCCAGACAAATGGCCTGTGCATTGGCAAATGACTCTGCAGAGTGATACAACTGGCTCAGTTGCGACAAAGCTAAAGCCTTCAGCTAAGAAAAGGTGGAAGCATAATTAGCTCATTATTAATATAGTATTGCAGAGCTGGATCTTTTAATAAGACTGAGTGTTAGTGATGTTGCTTTTTTTTTTTTTTCTTACTTATTTTAATTGATCATATGCCTGTTTCCGAATTATCAAAAAACAAGAAGGAACTAAGATAAAGTTTTGGGGTTTGGTAAATTCTTTCAAACGGTAATACAATTCTGATTGATTTCCCCCCCCCCCTCCTTCCTTGCTACCACCTCATATGAAAAGTTCATGACACAACTCCATTTGCGGTCCAAGCAGAGGTTACCCTGAAGACAAACTTTTTTGGAACCAGGAATGTTTGCATGGAATTGTTGCCTCTTGTGAAGCCTTATGGTAAGTGTAACATAACAAGTAGAGAAATTTTTTTTAATGAATTTTGGTTCTCATTAAATGGGAAAATCCTGTCCTGTCTCAGAAACACACTGCTCCATAGCAAGAAGAATGCCCCTTGCTGTACTGTAGGTAAGAGAAGAGATGGCCTTTAATGACCTCCAAAAAGTCTCTGCTGTCTATACCTATTTTCAAGCCAGTCACGTTCTTCTGTTATGGATTGACATGGAATTCTCATGGTGCCCTCAAGAAGACGTGACGAACTTATCCATTTTCTCTCCATGATATCTGCCTACATAAATTGTTTTTGCTTGAGAAGGGGCCTCTTGATGATACAGCTAGGATGAGGAAGTACTTTAAAACAATGTTTCAGCTGAGTTTGATGTGACATGCTGAGGAAACCTTATCAGTAGGTTGCTGGTCTGTCTCTAGATCATAGCCTTTGCTGTATTTGCAAGTGTCTGTTGATGTAGTTATAAATGGCACTTGAAGATGTACATTAAGTTACTGTGATTTGGTGATGTCAGGGGGAACTGAAAGAAAGCACTTTACCAAAAAAAGGTAAATAGAATGGATGAGGGTCAAAGAAGATAGATGCATCGATAATAAGGAGGTGTTAGCAACATGCAAAGAATCTGTCCTCATTGAATGACTGTCTTGCACAGAATGCTCCTGCTCTCGAAGCCTGGGAGCCCTGTAATGCTATTGGCATATCAAGGATGATGTGAAAGGACGGTGTTTGGATCCAATACCCACACCAAATCTAAGGTGTTTTTTAATACAATTCTTTTCAAGACTTGTGATTGCTAGGTATTTTTGTGGATATTTGGATATGTTCTTGCTGCTATGAATGACATGTTGTCTATGTCAGCATTTAAATACATCTAGGTTTATAAAAGAAGAGTCAAGCAGGTGAGTGGGAACTGTTAGTCCCTAGGGAGGAAGGAAAGGATAGAGTAAATGAAATTTGAGGGCTGGTAGGGGAGAGTAAACAGGACCAAAATTGTAATTTAGTCCTCGTATACTAAGGGTGAAGGACTAATATGTTGTTAAAGTCATTAACAGAAAGGATTAATTCCTGTGGCTTTTAAGATCTAAATCCTCTTGTTCATTCCATAATTAATTGCCTGAATGGCAGTGAACTAGCATGAAAGAGGGAAACAGTGTAAAATAAAATTGGGGAAGATGAATGAATCACTGATTCAGCTGACTTGTTTCTCTGTCCTGAAGTGCTGGGAGATAAAAACTTACAGCAGTTTTGCATGCTGGGATTTGTAAATCTTCAGGTATTCTGTAAACAAGCTGATGGTCTCACTGCATTAAGAACTAGATTGCTTTTGTTGAGTTCTGTATTCTTCTGGCTTCTCAGGTATATTCTCACAGCACTTTACTCAAGCTGTTGCAGACATGAGAACGTTTTTGACCAGAACTTCGAAAGTTAAGTATGGCTGCCATTACTGAGAAAGCCACTTAGTATTATGAATATGTCTACAGATTGTAACAGGCTATATCTTGAAGAAATACATGAAGTTCAATAGAGAGCTTTTGCAGGTTCACACCTTAAATTACCCTCTGTAAGTGGAATTCAGTACAAACGCTTGACATTGAGTTAACAGAAGCTCTGCAAAATAGCCGACACAAAATTTTTTTACAGGTATTCACCTAAGCATTGAATACATAATGCAGAGCAAGCCCACTTCAGTGTGTGAGCTTATTTAATGTGTGTAAAAGTAATCAGTCTTTATTCTCTTTTACCAGGTAGAGTTGTGAATGTCTCTAGTATGGTAAGTAGCTCAGCTCTGGGACGCTGCAGCCAAGAACTACAGCAAAAGTTTCGCAGTGACACAATCACCGAGGATGAGTTAGTGAAACTCATGACCAAATTTGTGGAAGATACCAAGAAAAGTGTGCATGAGAAAGAGGGCTGGCCAAATACTGCCTATGGAGTATCCAAAATTGGTGTCACAGTCTTGTCCAGGATTCAAGCCCGAATGTTGAATGAGAAAAGAAAAGGTGACCACATCCTTCTCAATGCCTGCTGTCCTGGATGGGTGAGAACAGACATGGCAGGTCCTAAAGCCACTAAATCGCCAGATGAAGGGGCTGAGACCCCAGTTTATTTGGCCCTTTTGCCCTCTGATGCCGATGGTCCTCATGGCCAGTTTCTTAGTGACAAAACTGTTCGAAGCTGGTAAGCCTATGTACCTGTGCAAGTGGTAATATGGCTGTGGATTAGCCTGTCTCCTGGTAGGGCACTTAGCCAGAGCAGTCTCATCCTGTCCACAGCAGCAGCAAGGTCCTTTATCATTACAAAGTGGGTTACAGTTATGGTACTCCTCTGGGATTAAGTCTACACTAGGTTACACTTCCCAGCAGTCTCCATTAGGCTGCTCACAGCATTGACTATGTAGCCTGAAAGCTGATTTGTGAGTGTTCCAGCCCCGATGATACAGGCTAATTTGATGTTGCCCTAATGTAGAGGTGCCTGACCTTGTTTACCTGAACTTACTCTTAATTAAATCATTGACAGCCCTTCTTCCACTCCCCTGAGACAGATCTCTGACACGGAGTTGGGATGAGGGAGCAGATGCCTTATGCTTTCTCAGCACAATAGACTTTCTAGGGACCATAGTTGCTTCTGGAGGTTGTGCAGCGTTTCTTAAAGGGGAATGGGGGTGTTCTGAGATCTACAATTTGACCAGGTTGAGGGGAAGCTAATAATAACAAGGAGATTCCTTATTATCAGCACAAAATGGAATTAGGTGAAAATAAAAATAGCAATGACATATCATTAACAAAACTTAACCAGCTGGCTTTATTAATATGTATGTAAATAAATGATTGCTTACTGATTTGTATTTATCAACTAAAAATTTATAATGTTTGAAAATACACTGTCACGTTCTGCAGCTAAGTTTGTAGCTGGAATGTGTGAAGTTTGGACTATATAAAGAGAAATAAACTACAGAACTGATACAGCAAACTGTTTCTTAGGACTTCCATTTCATTTATTGCACAGCCAGAAGTTCCCTTATTAAAAATTTGGATTAAGTGCTCTCCATCTAGTAAAGAAAATGAACTGTAAATGGTATAATACTATTGCAGGATAGGACTGAAATAGATCATTATCATAGTAACCCAAACAAGTCATCCAAGCAAAATCACACGTAGAGGAAGCAGTGACATGGAGAGCACCAAATTTGTTTTCTCATTTTAAATCTTGGTTATTGCATTTCTGATGCTTAATCGTGAAAGGTTGCCGTGGCAACCTTCAAGCTGTAGAGATGGAGCTGTGTGGCAGTAGAGGAAACCTGGCTGTAGTGCAAGGCACCTGGGTCAGCCCCAGTCTGTGGGGTGGCTGGCTGCAGGGGGCTGGAGTGAGGTGGGGTTTGGTGACCCCCACGCTATAACTGTGCAGCTCTTTCTCCATCATGTCGTGCCAGCCAGCACAGAAGTCATGGCAGGGCTCTGGCCAGGGCCCTACCCTGTCTTCCTTGTGGGGCAAGGTGTGCACAGCACTGTGCTCTGCAGGGAGAGGCTGCTGCCCTCTTCCTCTTGCTGTGAGAAACCAAACAAGCTGGAAACAATTGCCTATAAACTTGTCATTAGTAATGACAAATCAGCAGTGGACATGTTAATTCTTAATCAGGAGTCAGCAAGACAATGCCAAAGTGGCTTAACTGACTGAGTTGTAGGTTGACTTCCCCTGGTAGAGTTTGTGTTCTGGGAAGCCTTGGATCAAAAGATGTTGGACATAAATAGTGTGTGTGGTTTTGGTAATTGCTTATCAGCACAGAACAAAGGTGTGACTGTTAGCTACTGTATTCTTAAAAGACCAACTATTGTTTTTATGAAGATAGAAGTGTTGCCAAAGGAGTCATGCCCTAGAGCTCATTGAAAAGCAGGATAAGTGCTGCCCCAGAAGTTCTCATGGTAATCTATTCTCTAAGAACAAAATCAAAGGCCTTTAGTTTAAGGACAACAGATAAGTTACAAAATCCCTGTATGAAGTTCTAAATGCATTTTATGTACCACCTGCAGATGGCCTACAGTATGATAGCTCCCAAAGCTATCCCGTTAATACAGTAACTGGATTGTCATTCTGGTGTGCAACAGAAAGAACCATGGTTTGTGTTATGTTCTTCTAATTGTAATTAATGGTATCTTAGCAAAATAAACACAGCTGTTCTGATTTAGTAATAATTTGTGCACAACTTCAAGAGATGTAATCCAACAGTGGAGAGTCATACCTAGTTCTTCATACTTGAAATGTAATGACTCAAGCAGCATTTCAGAAGTTCCATGTCCTTCTGGCTGGCATGTACAAACTTTCCAAACATTGACCGAGCTTTCATCGGGTTTATGCAAAGACCAGACTGTAAGAGTCCTAGGTATGTTTACCACAGCTGGATAGTGTCCATTGTTAAATACAAATTAGTTTCTGAGTCTCCCCTATGCTCTATGAAGCTCATCCTTAAGTCTAACTCAGGATCTGTTGTTTTGGGGTTGTTTTTTTTTACATTCAAGCCAAACAAATTACAAGTTTGAAAGTTTTCCAAGAGATGCATTTCAGATTCTTATATTTAAGTGTTTTCACAGTGCTTGTTCTTTGTTAAACCTACTTACCCCATTTCAGGGTAAAGAAGGGAAGTGGAAGATGACAGCTAAGTAGTCATCTTCAGAAATGTAATTTCTGATGGTGAAATTGATTCTAATACAGACAGTTTCTTCTGGTATGAACAGAAGGAAGAACAGAGGACAAATCTTTTCACAGCCTTTGCTGCTGTGGCATGGTTCTCAAGGAAGGAGAATCAGCTGTGTGGATACAACCTCAGCTGTAGGAGGTGGAAATGAGGCAGAAAATATTGGCTGTTCCCAGGACCAGTCAGAGTCAGGAAGGAGCTTATGCAGGAGAAGCACATCCCCTGGTGATGCTGGTAGGAGGACCATGTCTTGGGAACAGAGCTGGGACTGCCTGGGGCAGACTGCCAGGGGAGGGCTGTTTGCTGAGAGCAGAATCAGGGGACCTGCTGTACCGTATGTGTGGTAGGCTGGATCTTTGGACAGGGCTTGCATTGTTCAACCAAAAGTAGTGGTTTGTTTTTTTTTCCTTAAGCCTCCTCCCTGCTTCTCTCCCATGTCCATTGTGTCTGAAGTATTTTGTTGCTTTTGGATTCTGGCACGCTTGCTGAATGGTTATTGTGTAAAGTTTAAGGGTTAGGAAATGGATGAAATAATAATGATCTGTTGTATTGTATAAAACTTTTACACATGATTTAGTGTTTTTCTTTTTATGGCATGTCACTACCATTTTTACTTGGGAATTTATTAGCCAAAGAAAATGCCTGGCAATGCAGGAGCTGTGGTGACATGGAACAATAAAGGAGTTGGATTCACAATTGTGAGAGCTCAGTGGAGGCAGTTTCTTGGGGATGCTGTAGCTTGTGCAGGATGCAGTCAGGCAGCAGTGGCAAAACTTCAGGAGTTGAAGTTGTACCTGCTGCTGCTTCAGCTGGATATAAGCAGTGTGCAGGGCCTCTCACACTTTCTGAAAGAGAAGCTACAGACATCCTAGTGTGCTGGTTAACAACACAGCCGTCATTTTCCAAGGCTGTAGTAGGCTAGCTGTTTGGCAGAGCTTCGCTTTGGAAAGCCAGTGATCTGAAGGTATGGATGCAATCAGTAAGGAGACTGGTCTGCTCTAAACCTTTTTGAATCTAAAGGGGATTACAGCCAGGTAATTTCTATCTGGATACCCTGCAATGCTGATAACTATAGTGGGGGCCAGACTTTTGTATACATTATGGTTCCACTGCTGTGTAGTGTAGTGTATTTCATTTTCAAAACTGTACTCTAGAAATGCCGAGAGAGTTTGAGGTCAGTTCATCTAAAACAATGAAGAGAATATACCTAGCTTAACATGTTGTTTCCTTAAATTTTCCATTTAAGTGTTTTTCTATATAAATAGTGAAGATGACAAGGACTCTTGAGAATTCATTTATGTCCCTAGATAATTTTAATTGAACCCAACATGTAGCCAGCATCCTGACTTTGAATGCTGTGACATGCCTGTCAGCCCAGAAATGTGTCAAGAAAATTTAAACTATATATGCCACCCAGTATTATTTAAAACACTTAAATGCAGAATATAATTCAAACTCCAGTTTCACGTTGGTATAGGAATGTTTCTAGCTTTTTAATCTCAAATAATGACAAAAGAGAAGGAACAATAATGATGTTTTACAATTGAAAAACTTTAGTTTTCATTTTTATTCTGCAAAGACTTCATTTTGGAGGTGACAATAAAGGAAACTGTCAGCTGGACAAAGTTCTGGTCTTGGAGGCCAGTTTTCATCGTCTATAGATCTCTTCACAAGGTTAGCTATTCATAGCGCTTATACCTGAATGAACAATACCCAACTTCACATTTCCCACTTTGGACTGTTGGCTTGTCTTTGGGCCTTGCTCACTGGTCTAGAGTTGTGGTTACTCAGCACTTAAAATCCCACCTGTGGGGTTAACCTTGGCTGGACGCCAGGTGCCCACCAAACCACTCTATCACTCCCCTCCTCAGCAGAACAAGGGGGAAGAAAATAAGATGAAAAACTCATGGGTCAAGATAAAAGCAGTTTAATAAATCAAAAAGCCGAGGCAGCGCACAGAAGCAAAGGAAAACAAAGATTTTATTCTCTACTTCCCATCAGCAAGCAATGTCCTGCCACTTCCTGGGAAGTAAGGCTTCAATAGGCGTAGCGGTTGCTCCTGGAGACAGATGTCATAACAATGAATGCCCATCTCCTGCTCCTTTCCTTTAGCTTTTATTGCTGAGCAATGTCATATGGTATGGAATATCCCTTTGGTCAGTTTGGTCAGGTGTCCTGGCTCTGTCCCCTCCCAAGATCCTGCCCATCCCTGGAGCCCTGAGCCTGCTGGGGGAGGAGGCAGCCTTCATGTAGTGGGAGCACTGCTCAGTGGTAGCCAAAACACTGGTGTTACCAACACCTTTCTAGCTACCATACAACACACGGCACTATGAGGGCTGCTATGGGGAAAATTAACTCCATCTCAGCCAGACCCAATACACTACCCTTGCTCTCTTCAGGTACGTACGTGCATACTCACACACCCTGATCTGATGGGCGTTGTTTGTTTTCTTTTATTGGAGTTATACAGTATTTACAGGACATATGGCAGTAGTGGCTCCAGTGGTGCTTTATTTGCAAATGTATTGTTTTAGACTCTGCTAGGGAGATAAAATACTGAAAGCAAGCAACTTGTTAAACTTCCCTCAGTAAATAATAGAAATGCACTGGAACACGGTGGAGGTCTGGAACACCTGCCATATGTTGATGATATCATCATGTGGGGCAACACAGCAAAAAAAAGTTTTTGAGAAAGGGGAGGAAATAATCCAAATCCTCCTGAAAGCTGGTTTTGCCATAAAAAGAAATAAGGTTAAGGGACCTGCACAAGAGATTCAGGTTTTAGGAATAAAATGGCAAGATGGACATAATCAGATCCCAATGGACATGATCAATAAAAAACCAGCTATGTCGTCACCAACTAACACGAAGGAAAAACAAGCCATTTTAGGTATTGTGGGTTTCTGGAGAATGCATATTCCAAATTACAGTCCGATTTGCAGGGGTGGTTGCAGCAATGGAAGCAGAGCAACTGGCAGCACAGTGGCAAACCCATCTGGGCTGCCCCGCCGTGGCAAGTTATTGCTGCAGCCATTCCCTCAGTGGGAGGCCAGGAGGATCTCTCTCCTCCACCTGACTGTTCCTTTGAAATTATGTAAGACTTCTGTCTTGTGGTAGAAATGGGAGATTGGTTCAAATTTAGGTGGAAATCAGAATGACGTGAATATAGTTGGGCACCCGCATACAACCGGTGGTCGAAGAACACAAATTTGTGAGAAAAAGAACTTGTAAAGAGACAGAAAACCTTCAGAAACTAATTTAAAAATACCTTAAGTAACATGCTATATTTTAGGACATAAATGTCATGTGTTAAGGATATCATCAAAAATACAAGTTCTTTGCTCAGTTGGGCACATTCAGAAGCACTGACCTTCATTTCCAAGAACTAAGCTACACTACCTTGAAAGCTACAAACACCTAAAATTTAGAATTTGAAACTTAAATTGATGGCCTTGCAGTTTAGAAAACTATATTGATGCCCATGGTACTTAATATATCTACTGCCATGTATACCTAAGGAAAAATGTTACATTAAAATGATCAAGTCAGTCTGTTGTATTAGGAGGGAGCCCCATTTGAATTTAGAACCTGCTTGCATGTATGCTCTGCCACCCCATTTCTGAAGATTTGTCTTTTTAAATGAGAGATCTGCAGTAAAGCTCTAAATCACTGCCAAATGTTTCCGTATTTTGTCACACACATTTCCTGCATGTCACACATTTCTCTGAGATTACCCAGCCTTTCAGGTGTCCACGCTGACTCCAGCGCCACGGGCAGATGCTGACTTCGCAAACGGATGGAATGTGCAATAGCTGCGTGGGCTTTATGAAAGCTTGTGAACAACTGCTCAGATTTTACAGTGAGGTAGCACATGGTGAAGCTAGGCCAGCAGTGCTTTTTGGTACCTGCTTTGGCTGTTGATGATATTACTAAAATGTAGCTAGGAATGGGAAAGGCAGGTGGTCTCAAGAAAATAACGGAGTATATGAATGTAAAACTTACCAGAGATAATATCTGTAAGTGTCCATCATAATCTTAAAAGGCACAGTTTCTTGTCTTTCATCTTGAGTAAGTGAACAGTTTTTTTTTTTCCTTGACTTTTGCAGCTAGTCTGAACTACCAGGATTATGTTCTGCCTGCATGTAAAAAATAAATAAAGAACAACAACAAAAACAAAAGCTGAGGTTAAATAATGTGTTTCCACAGCGTGCAAATCCTTGTCTGGCAAGATCATGTGTTCTGCTTTCCATGGGTATTTAGCTAGTTACTTTTTTTTTTTTTTTTTCTGAAAGAGTACTAAAAATCTAGCACATCAAACTTTCTTTCGAGCCTTTTGTAAAGAACCAGAGGGCTTCTGATATTGAACTTGAGCCTACGGTAAATGTGACAACCGAATCCCCGTGAAAGCTGCATCTCCAAAATCTGTCAGAAGTGCTTCATGCCTCAAATCAGCTGGAACAAAGGCAAAACATGACTTTACTGGCTTCAACGAAATGGAGATGCCGAAACTTGCTCAGCTTGGAGGAGCGAGTCACAGCCCTCGTTGCCCAGCTCTGCGCAGGGACGCGCGGATCCGCGGCGCGACGCCCCTGCGTGGGGGAAGACACGCGAGGTCGCGGCTCT
>NW_010107826.1:0-2906 GCF_000699245.1 Pterocles gutturalis
CTGGCTCGGTCAGGTCACCCCGTAACCCTGCTCAGGGCGCTGGGGCCAGGGCGGTCTCTGGCTTTCTGTAATGAGCTGAGACAAAGGTGTTTTCAATTGTCCAGGACCCAGGTTTGGTCCTTTCCTTGAAGCCCTGTGGATGGAGATGTGACCAAACGTACTCCACAACCAGATGGGTTTAACCCTGCTTCCAAGTCCTAACGTGGAGGCCAGGAGCCTGGGTCTCTGTGTTCGGTACAAGCTGCCACATAAAGACAATTTATCGCTTTCCTGGAGCCTGCCTGCTGTGCATCTAAAAACCCCTCGCGACCTGCCGAGTGTCTCCCAGCGCTGGCTCAGCGCAGAGCGGGGGCTGCTGGCAGGTGAACACTGCATCCAGCTCCAAGATACCTCACGTGTGCTAAAAATACACCAGAACCCCAGATCTGGAGAACAGTAAATCTCCTGCACAATTAATGGGGTCAAACGCCGCATAGATCCAGAGGGCAAACTCTCCTCTGGGAGCTGCTCAGAGCCACACACAGAGCGGGAATATTGCCCCTGGGGAGACAGAGGTCTGTTGTGTTGCATCTGTCAGGCTGTGGATCGTTTATCCTGGAGCTTGTCAGCTCCTTTGAGCTCCCGTGCGGCCTCGGCTCTCGCTGTGTAGGTGTTCCTGCCCTGCTTTGGGAGCCACCTCTGAAATGTCTGTATTTTTGAGAGGTTAGTGGCATCTGGGTGTGCTGCTGTCTGCGGGTCCTGGCAGCCTTTACACGGGTTCGATGTTGCATCATTCCGGGGGATTTAAGATAAAGGCAAACTGTTTATCTTGCACTAGGTAGAAGGAATAATTTGTGTTGCTGTTTTTCAGCGTCTCTCTGGTGCTTCTGAAGCATCTGTCACTTTCCTATGTCTGTATGTGAAAGATCAGCTGGAGAACCGGCTTAAATTGTCATTAAAATGTGAATTTGCTCCATGACCATCATGAACAAGCAGATGGCTCTTCTCTCTCCTCTTTTTCTGATGAGATTTTCCTTCTCTCCCAGCAAAGGCACCATCTCCATCAGCCGCATGGTGGTGTATCCCGACAGCAGAGCAGTGATCAGACGTTTACACAGCACCTTTCCGCATTTCAGAGCCCTTCCTACAGCAAAGGGGCTGCTTCTCGTGTTCAGTGCCAACCACTGGAACACAGTCACTGGTACCTGCTGGCTGCTGGTGGGCAGAGCGGGCTCACGCCTGAGCCAGGGCGCCCAGGCTGCCCCAGAGCCTGTTTATCAGCATCGCGGCAGATTCAGCGTCCGTACGGCACGTCGGGGTTTGTGCCCTCACCACTGGGCCCCCAGAGCCTTGGGTAAAATCCCAAGAGAGGCGAGTGTGCAGTAGACACCAGAGCAAAGCCCGCGGCTGGCGGTGGGTTAAGCGCTGCCAGGAAAATGTTAACGCCAATTTTTCACCCTTCAGAGCAGGATGCAGAGCAGGCACCTGCAGTCTCGGCTGGCTTCAGCCGGGCACCGGGGCTGAGCCTCCTGCCCCCTCCTCACCTCTGCTCATCTTTGGGTGCTCGGTCCTGGCCTCCTCCTGCCTCCTGCCCGCCCCAGGAGGTGCCTCCTCCGCGGGAGACGTTTTTGGGGCTCCCCACGAGGTGGCAATGCTGATCTCTGCAGGAGCAGCGCTCCGCGGGCAGCACCCGGGTGCTGCAGCTTCTTGTGTGCCCCAGAGCCTGGCAGATAACCACCTGCCTCTGTCCTCTCCTGAACACCGGCTCCGTGCGCAGGGGCCGTGGCTGTGGTGAGCTCCCAGCTTTGGGTCAGGGTCAGCAGAGAGGGCCCGGAGTGGCCGCTGTCCTGTCACACCTGGGTTACTGTCCCCTCGGTCACCGACACGGCTTTGCCATCGTGCTCCAGGCTGGAGGTGGCTTCTGGAAACCATCGTATCCCCCGGCAGCAAGCAGAACACGAGGACCGCAGAGGGCTTGTGCCCAGGAAACGTGCCAAAAAAAAAGGGGTGTCGCCTGGCTCCGGTGCTCCCTCCAGACCTGAGGATTTTGAGGGGGAAACGCTCCCATGTGTACCCGCGTGTGTGCAGCATGACGGGCCCTGTGACCCCGGGGTGGCTCGACCCTGCGTGCGGGGGTCCTGTAGAGGGGGTCCGGGTGCTCACGGGCGGGTGACCAGCCCCAGGGTGCTGCAGCTCTGTCCCTTTGGGTCCTGTGAGGCCATTTCACCCTGTGCGCCAGGGTGGGGGTCTCGGTGTCCCTCTGATGCCCCTGGAAGCACAGCAGAAGGGAAGGAATCATCCCAGTGTTTGGCTTTGCTGCAGCTCAGAGATGCCCTCCGGGCCGGGACATTCCTAGAAACCAGCTTTTCTCCCCTGACATCCTTCCTGCAGCCTCCCTGTGACCGCACAGGCTGGGGTTCAGGATGAGCTGGATTTTTGAGGCGCAGTGTTTGATCCCATTAATCAGCGAAGGCAGCGCTGACAGACGGGAGCCCTGGTGATTAACCGGCTCCTGGAAAGAGGAGGCACGGCCAGGTTGAGCCCAGCTGTCACGGGGCCAGAGGCAGCGCAGGGAGTCCCAGACTCTGCTCGAGTCCCACCTTCCCCTTCCTCACCCAGCTCTTCCTGGCAATTCACGTCCCACAGTTTGCAGCATTTACTCAGCAGCAAGCGAGCCGATCTCTGCCCGCCCGTGGCTGGCGCCGTGCCCCGCGGGATGCTCCAGGGATGCTCCGGGGATGCTCTGGGGATGCCTGTCCTCCGTCTGCCGGACACTCCCGGGATGGAGGCACCGGATGTGCTGCAGCACAGTCACAGGAGGGATTGGAACACATCCCCCAGTGCAGCCCCCTCCCCTGCAATGCCCAGCAAGGGCTGTTCGTGGGCACATCCCCATTCCCGTCTGACCCAGCGACCCCAGGGCACCA
>NW_010107826.1:2983-3236 GCF_000699245.1 Pterocles gutturalis
CGCCCAGTGCCCCTCCCCCCCCTGCTCAGCCGCTGCCTGTCCCAGCGCCGGCTGTCAAACCCCCGCTCTCCGCGAGGTGCCAGGAGAGGTCCAAGCACCGGGCTCAGCCCAGAGCGGCCCGGCCCAGCTGCTGGGGCTGCTGGAGCAGAAACAAGCCTGGCTCAGAGCCCGGCTCAGCCTCTCCCTGCCTGAGCTTGTGCAGAAGCAGCAGCAGCAGCACAGCTTCCCCTGGCCAGGATCGTCCCCACGGGCA
>NW_010107827.1:0-28338 GCF_000699245.1 Pterocles gutturalis
CCGAGCCAAGGGCTAACCCACCACAGCCCCACTTCATTGTCTTGGTTTCTGCCATTCACTAAAGCAGGAAGTCACTCAACAAATTCATAAGACTCAGATGTGGTTACACCAAACAGAGAAAAGCAGTGGATGACTTAGTCTTCATCAGGAGGCAGTGATAGAGGGAAAGCTCTTACCTCCCGTCACCTTTGTCTGAGGAACAAACTTGCCTGGCCCTGTGTTCCCCAAATTAATTAAAACAAACTGTCACTGCTGAGATTGTCTGGAGACATTTTGCTGCGTCACTGTGCCTGTGATTCCTCTTTTTAGTTCATCTGACTCACTTGATCATGTGTTTACCTCCTCTGTAATATAAATGAAGACACCGTCATTACTCCAGCAGGCTCTGATTGTCTCTTGGAATTAAAAATCTATATTTTATCTTTAAATGCAAGTAAATGCTTAATGCCTAAAGAGCATTAGTATGGATACTGTCTAGTTGCTTTGAAACAGATCTAATAATACAGAACAATATTAGTCTAGTCTTACGCTAGCACTGATTGCTGTTTTGGTACCATGGTAACATGCAGCAGATATTAGATTTAGTAGAATAATGAAATTTTAGTTCCATTAAAAAAAAAAAAAAGTAGGAATGATTTCTTGCAAAATATTTTATAGGCAATTTCTGTTTTTAAACCAAAGATTTTGGAAGAAAACAAAATTCTCCACATAATTTTTGTTTTGAATCACCATTTTAATTGATTTCATCTGTTACAAGTGAAACGAAATGATTATTTAAAGAGATACAAGTCACTTCACTGTGTTTTTATTTTGGCATTAATTTCTTTCCAATCTGCCTACTTCCGTGAAATATGAATTTCCTCGTTAATTTTTCTGAAAACCAGGTGAAGAGTCAGTGAAATACAAAGCCTGTAGCAGAAGAATCAGCTCCCCTTTCCCACTGTTAAGGGCTATTCCTGGGAGGGCAGCCACAAGGGCACAACAGGATCCCTGCAACTGTAGTAGGTTAAACTCGATCCAGATGAGAACAGTATTTCACAACATGAATTAGTGCCTTTTGTTAACAGCAGAGCTTTTCTGAACTTCCTTTTAGAAGCTATTCTGTGTGTAAAACCATCTGGGGGTATCAATATCGTGTTTGCAAAGTATCACAGAACGAACTTACATTTCAATGATCATCTTGCCCAATAATTTGTTTCCATGGGTTAGCTCAGTGAGACACAAAGAAAATAACCAAAATCAGAAAAGTTCTCCACTGAATTATGTCCGTGTGTTTTTTAGTACACAGTCATAAACTTTCAGACTTCATCTTACAAACACTTGAAAACACAAACACGTACATGTAATGAAACCAAATATTGTTTAACCCACGCTATAAAACTGTCTTTGTCTGTCAGAACCACCTTAACTTCCATGTAGTGATTTCTAATATCTTTCCTTCTATTCCCTTTTGCTGCCTTGAAGGATTCAAGGCAGCCCATTTCCCCATCGCTTTCACTCCCATACTGCCACCTTTGGAGAGGTGAGCAGAGCTGCCATAGCCACCATCTGTTTCCAAGGATACCTGAAGGAAACGTTTGATTCTTGTGGCACTCTGGTCATGCTGTTTTGAACTCCAGCTTCCTGATAAGACTTGCATTTTCAAGCTTCCAGGAAACTTGAGGGGGGTTGGTTTGTTTGCTTTGGGATTTTTCAATATTTCAAGTATTTAAATAAAAGGGGATTGTGACGGTGCCTCAGAGGAGTTTTAGATCACTAGTTTCTTGTTCACCTCACTTTGTGGTCAAGCACCAAATGGACACTATCTCTTGTTATAGGCCATGAATAGGAAGTCTTGTCTACAACCACCATCAGTTACTGAAAATTTGGCTCCTAATCTCTCATAGTGATCCATGGCCACAAACTCTTAACATAAAACTGGAATAATTTATTAAATTTTGCACAAGAGGCTGATAAACTGAGAAGAGTGCAGACATGAGAAAATTGAGTTTAAAAAGCTTGAGGTCCCCCACCATTTCCAATTTAAAATATTGTATGCTTTTTTGAAAGAAAGAATAAATAGTAAAAATTTCTAGTGACAAAACTGAATTTTGCCATTTTTCCTTATTGCAGGATTTAGTGTAGGTGCAAAGGACTTAACAAAATTAGTGTAGAGGACAGAGAAAGTGCTTGTAGGAGACAGCATTCCTTTTAGGTCTGACGTCTGAGTTGCAGGGAGAAATTATTTTTAGTATTATGTAAAATTTCTTAATTTCCCTCCCATCGTAGCTGTGTTCAAATAGTTAATGATGTGAAAATGCCACAATTCTGTCAAATCCAGTTGTTTTTAATAAGTTTTCATCATAAGAGGTACTCAGAGGCTCAAAGGAATATATTGGAGGAAATGAAACAAGTGTGTGTTTGGGATTTTTTTGTAAATGAGAGTTTAAAGATATGTGTTTTAAACCAGCATTTCATAGTTAGTGTCTACCACCATATGCCACTCCCGTCATATCAATGTTAACATCAACATAATACACCACAGAGAAATATGGCAGCAAAAGATAATTGACCTGGCATGTAATACCCCCTTTTTCCCTGCAGTGAAAGACTGGTAAAATGCCAAGCAGCAGACTGTTGAAGGACCTGTGTGATTATAGGAAAAGATACCCTCTCAGTAAAGGCAGACTATCAGGGGCCTACAAACATCTTTCCAGTACTCAGTATCTTTAAATAATTTGTCTCAATTCTTTACCACATCATATGTTTTTAAAAAGAGAATTTATTGCTTAAGCTTCACAAAATGGAAGATGTCAACAAAAGACACATAAGAAAACACCTACCTTAAGTGGTTTAGGCTTTCTTTCTTTTCCTCTTTCAGGGGTCTTGCACTAGGACTTACAAAACAGTCTAAATACGATCAGAGCAAGAGAAAAGTTATTTCTTGTTTAATCTTGTTTAAAGAAGTCTATTTCTTTGACAGCTTCTGTCATTTCATATAATACTTCTTTGCTTATTATATCTTGTCCCAGAAAGGTCTTTATTAACTTCAGTTTGCTCATGTAAATAGTATACCAATGAAAATAACGTACTAAGGACATTGCATTTAATAAAGCTGAATGGTCAATTCAGATAATGTGAATGAAGGCAGTAAGGATTTTAGGGCAAGTTTCATTTTATTGCCTTTGTCATTGCACAAATATGAACATAATGGGAGCCTAGGTCATGGCAGGCAATAGAAAAAAAAAGTATTGTAAAAGTAAAAGTAAAAATATTTACAATGGGAACAGTAATTATTGTGGCAATAAAATATTAATGATTTAATATTTTTGTAAACTACTGCAACTTGTCACTTTCCTATGCAAAAATTTTTCAGATTTTATGGTCTTATAATATATCTGCTCCTAAAAAGATTCAGCAATTTTAAATAATTATTTATTTCTGTATTTAGTGCTTAAAAGATATTGCTGGTGGTCATGTTCCCTAAATCTTTTGTCAGATGTGAAGGAAGCACTCAAATGATATACTAGATAAGGATTTATCTGAGCTTTCATACCTGTGCACATGTAACCTATCTTAAAAGAGGTGATCAGGCCTCTCTTTCTCTCATTAGCAGTTCCTTATTCACAGGGAAAGATAAGGACTTCTTCCAATGAGCTATATTAATCCTTTAAATCGAGCAGTACTATGTTTGAGCATTTAATGTTCAGCTTGTGAATCCACCCCTCATAAGATGACATGCGTGAGAAGTTGCTTAGTGAACGTTTGCCACACAATTTTGATTGTAATGCTACAGAATGCAAAAAAATCACCAGTTTAATAATATTTGTCTTGTATTTTCGTATGTGTTATCTCCTGTCAGAATCAGAGACCTCGCTTGGTACAGCTGTTTTCTTAGAAGGTTAGCTCAAGCTTATGGCCATTTCTAAGTTCAGATTAGTTTCTGTGTGCCATATTTAGATTTATGAGAACGCAAAATGCTGTGTCAGTTAGTTATGTACTCAGTGTTTCTCAGCAGCAAAAAGTTAAAGATGACAATGAAGAAAACATTTCTTTAGTAGATTTTACCTATTATAATCTATGTGAATACAGAACATACAAAAACTATTATTCTGTTATTGAAATAACTGTTTTAGGTCTGTGTGAAAATAGAACGATAATCAGACTTTAATGTTTGACATTGCTGGGACAATTATATAGATTTCCTATACAAATGACAAAGATAGTAACACTTTAAGCAAACTTGGTTAAAATCGTTACTGTTATTCTGTTTGTATGCACATATAATGCACTGACTGAATTCAAGGTCATAGTGGGAAACCAAAGTGTGTTATTGATGGCTGAAGGTCACTTTGACAATCAACTGGGACATAGTTTTTTGATCCCTCAACTCCCTTTCAACTAAAAAGTTTGCTTACTAAACATTTTGGTTTTTCTTTAATATTTTATTCACCTTGGTTTTGTTGATATTACTGTATTTCAGTTTATTATAATGTAGATCACACAGTATTCTCATTAAAATGAAGACATCTATAAGTAATAAAATTCATCATCTTAAGCAGAACATGACAACATTTCTGCACCTTTTGCATTTTCAGATTCTTTTTTTCATACTAACTATTTCTTATATTTTCATGAGAAGTCCAAGTATATATCTCCATGGCTTAGAAAGGTCTTTAAAATGTGTACCTCTGACTGAAAGAAGTGAAATTTCTTTGTCCATATATTGCCAGGGAGACCCATTCGCTTAATTGACAAGATGCAAGCTAATCAGCCTGCTTTGTAAACTCGAATATAGATCTGTCCTAAATGGCTTGTGCACGAAAGCTGACTGACAGACTTTGCTTAGACATCTCTGCTTGCAGTAGTCTGCACTCCATACATTGTCCTGTAGAAAGTATCAGACTAAAACCTTTAGTAGGAGAAAAGCTGGAAAGGTCTTCAGGGTTTAGAGATCTCTTTTGCACCCATACAAAGTCTTAAATTTGAAGAAGGTCAGATATGCAAGAAAAAATATTTGTAGAAATATAATATCATTCATTAGCATTGTTTTACAGTGCCAAGACAGATTTATAGGACTATGGTCAGTCCATGGTTTTTAAAAGTTGATCTTTATGGCACAATACTTATTTAATGCAAACAGAAAGTACCAGTGTGACCTTCACAACATATTAGACTTGCTAGAACGCAGAGGTGTGGTCTAACCTATGTTTTAAACTAAACATAGAGAGGCCTTTTTTTCTCTGTATGTCTTCTCCTCTTCCATTTTTCCCCTTTGATATCTATTTAGATAGTACAATGCAGTACCATGTAAATAGAAGTTGTTTTGTAGCACTTGGCATTTGGAAGTGTTTATAACGAGTCTTAGAAGGATTTGAATATTTTGAGATAACAGTAAAAAACAAGTCTGCATTATCAGAGGTAAGCTGTTAGAAACTCTAAGGGTATTTTCACCTTGTAATGTTTCCAATAATAGATTAGTGTCTAAGAAGCAAGGAACTTAGAGAGGTATTACATGTTTAATTTGCTGCTGTGGACATGTAACTAATGAATTAAAGTACACAGGGATGTCTCTACTTTGAGCGTAATCTTGGTTTCAAGCAAAGTCTCTCCTCTGCAAAGTAATTTTTTTTGGCTTAGAATAGTAGAGACAGATGTATTTCCTCACATAAATGGTTGTGTCTCAACCATGAAACTCTCTGAAACTGCATTTCCATATTCACTAAGTTTCCACTCTAAGCCTTTGTTAGGAAAAGACTGTAAGTTGCAGAAGCTTTTTTTTTTAGTCTTTTTCAGGTCAAATGAACTTCTATACTAAGAGCATAATCTGATTAATGCAAAAATTCTTTTAAGTAATGACTGTCTGCCATAAGTAGGCTGGAAAACATGTTTGCCATTATCGCTTCATTAGTCGACTGAAGAAATTGTTTGGGTTTACATAAATGAGATTATTATATTAGCAAGATTGGAAATATGTCCAGAACACTCACTCCATCCCACAAGTTTTAGTGGGTTGGGTACAAAGAAGAGCAATCCAGCCTGAGGGTCCTCCTGGCCTTGGTATCCTGGGAACAACTTGAATATTTTTCTATACCCTTTTTGTTGCAGTAGGTAAAGAGTTTTAGAGTTTATCTGTCTAAATATGAAACTTGAAATGCAGAGCTGATAATTTATTTGCATTCATATAAGGACAAATCCAATTGTGTTTCCTCTGTTGTTTATTGTGTGATATTTTTTTAAATGCTCAGTTTTGACCTTGCTTTCTGGTATATATCTTCTCATAACTGCAGTAGGAGCATATGTGGGCACAAACATATGCTTTTCAAAAAGATGTACAAATAATAAAAAGCATGAAATAAGTTTGTTTATATTATGATTGCGGCAGGACATATGTTTTGATGCTTTTTAAGTGTTTTACACTGGGTGACTGGTTGTTGAATCATCTGAGACGATTGCTTCTGTTCCTTTTTGAAAGACTGGAACGGTCTTAACCAGAGAAAGAGAGTAATAGGCCAACCCTCTCAGAAGTTGTTACAAAACAAGTCATCAGTTATGCTAAGTTTTTTGAAACTTTCAAGACTAACACACATTTTTGCAAATGCCAATTTTTAATCTGGAGGTTGGGAAACAGGCCTTTGAATCATAATTACCCAAATTCAGTTATTTTATTTTTAAAAATTTTATTATACCTTTGGGTTTGATTCAACAAGGAGATTTCCACTCCATAAAATATTACGTCAGTAGGGTTAGAGTTTTTTAAATCATATTTTATTTATTTATTTATTTATCATCCTTTGCTTCTGGATTGCTAGTTCTGTTCTGTTTATTTACACATTCTATTTTTGTTTTGCCCACCTCTGAAATGTTTATCAGATTTGCTGTCTATGTACGAACAGAATTTGTTTGCATTAATTTTGAAGCTTAGGTGGAGAGCTGAAAAGTTTACTAATTATTGAGGGGAAAAAAGGAGGTATAAAAGTCACTAATCAATAGTCTTGTTACATAAATGTCCAAATATGGAACAAATGCAACATTGCATTCTATTGCATCCTACATTTCATAGAGATTTTAGGGAAAACTGTGAGAATTTATCTTCAGTTGCTTCCATTAATGAGACTGCTTGTTTCTGAGCTGTGAAAATGCCAGGAACCAGAAATTAAACAGGTAGAAACAACTGTACAGAGGAAAACAAGTAATATATTAAGGAAGACTGAATTATCTCATTTTCCATATTTTCTATACTGAAAGTTCATGCTACCACAGGACTGCCACAATTGTCATGTCTCGTTGTTAAGCTGCATCTTTGTTTTACTAAAACAAATGTTGCATTTTGAATTTTTTTATATTACTACTTCAAACATATTGTCTTTAAAAAAAAAGATGGTGGACTGGTTTGAGAGGGAAACATTCAACAGTAGAGATGGAAGTTAAAGATTATGTCTGACTCTTTGTGAGTAAATCTCCTTTATTCATTACTATGTGTTTTGTTTTGTTTTTAAATGGAAGTTAAAGTGACACCAGGAAATCAGTATCTATATCTAAACCAGTATCTTTATCTGTATCTATATCTAAGTATGTGATGATAATTTTCACAATGTTGAAGCACCATTGGTTAGCCACTGAGGTGTCACAAAAAATTCGTCAACAGCTTCTAGAGAGTTTCTTTGCCCTTCAGCACGATTTTAAACAACAAAACCATATCTTGTCTTTTTATTTTTGAATTGACAAGCTTGTTTTAGAATAGGTTATTCAAGAACAACTCAAAACTGTTAAAATCAGCTTTTTATGTACACTTAAAGAACATTAGTTTTTCAATAATTAATTTACAAGAATGTTCCTTAGAAGAGGATGCAGAGGGGAAAGTGGTTTCCATTTCCATGATTTGAACAACCAGCTATGGTTTGTATTTTCAGTTTCTACAGTGTACTTCCAGTTTCACAATTCAAGCAGAACAATTAGAAATAATAAGTACAGTCTCTGAGACAAAGTGTTAAAAAAGACTGTGAATAGATCTTTCTAATTCTCTCAAAATATTTAGATTCTTGCTTATTCTAAATAGGCTCTGAACGCAGTAAGTGTTGGCCATGCCAATTCAAGTAGCTTCTCAAATTCTGACTTTAATTGTCACCTAGATTTGATATCATTATCCACATTCTACCAAGCTCAATCCCAGTCTGTTATTCTCCAACTCTACAGTAAATGGGGTTAACAAGGAATTGTGAAAATTGTTACTAAAATCTGCAGAGGTCATTCTTACAGTGGGCTTTGATCAGTCTCGGGTTTTTTTAAGTCCAAAAACCTCTTGCTCCATCAAGATTTCATAAATAAAAAACAATTTTCAATATAATTATTTCTTCTTAAATAAAAAGTTTTTATTTTTTTTCAGTGTTGGAAGTTGTAGAAAAAAAAAAAAAACAACCTATTCATAACCTCTCTTGGATTAAATTAAATAGAAATAATTTATTCCCTCTTTGCTAAAATTCATTGCAACTTGGTCGCCCAGAAGCTCTGGCAATTCCAGATGAGGTAAGTGGTGATGGAAGGCATGAAAAGGAAAGTGTCATTTGCTTTCCATTTGAAAATGCAGCCCAGTTTAGTAGCTGCACCTAGATTTATGAGAGAACTCTCTCTGTGTTCACCGTACCCCATCTGCACATAATTCCTATTGACTGTATTAATAGGCACTATTCCCATATTACTTTTTCTCACAGCTGCAATAACAGGCAGATAAAATGAGAGCTGCAAAATTTTGTCATGCTTACAATGTATCTTCCCACCTCTTCTCCACAGGCAGCAGTTGCCTGACTTTAAAGGAGAAAGGATAACAATAAAATATCTTGGGAGCTGGGACACTGACAACATCTGTGAGAACATTTCAGCACACGATGTGACAATTTTCAAATACAAAGAACTACTTAAAGTTTTACACAAAGTAAGGCAGAGCCATAAATGAAATTAAAAACTGTATTTGGGCCTTTACTGACATTTTATATTTTTGTTCACAGGTTTTACCCTGCCGTTATGAACAAAATAATTTAATAATTAATTCTGAATTTGGGATCTTTATGGATCAACACAGGAAATAACTTAGTGTAGGCTTGATTCAGAAGTAATCTTCACTTTAGGTGTCATATTTAAGACTGAGTATGCAATTTTGCAAATAGCCTTGTAGAAATATCCAGTTCACAAATTAATTTTCTGGTTTCACTGAAATCAGTAGATGCTCTTCCATTCATTTCAGTGGTAGAAGCAGTTTTTATGAACTATTTTTCATTTGAAGTAAAGTAGTATTATATCACTGCTTATGTGGTTCAGTTACAATAGTCATTGTACTGACCTTTCAACTCATTCTTGATCTACCACAGTAAAGTTTTACTCACTTGTAATAACTACTATTTTCTCATTTATAGTGATCAAATTGCACCTAACGCCTCCATTTTGCAAGGTAATTCACAACGCCTGTACCTACAATGTTCTCTCCATGAAATCTGATAAAAACACACAATTGACTTTTGATTAATGCTTGCGGTATTTCAAAGGACCACAGCAGGAGAGACAGACAGTACAATTTTGAGGCAGTGTAAGTACTAGCTGACCTCAAGGCTCTGAATCACAAATTTTCTGAATTTTGAATGACATTATGGTTGTGCTGTGAAAAACCTGTCAGTTTGCTTACCAGCTAACACATATTGTGTTCGTGCAATGCAATGTTGTCTTCTAAGATATCAGCATGCCCTGTGACTTTGTCCTTTCTGTGGGCAAGAAAGCAGAAATTTTGCAAGTTATCAAAAATGCAGGACAGTGGCTGTGGTTTTTACTTTCTGCAGCTGCAAAAAGATTTATAAAGATTATCCCAGAACAATAATTGTGCTTTCTAACAATGCTGCTTTAGGCATACAGAATAGTATTACTACACCATGGTTTAATTCTTAAATGTTCTGTTATGCCATTGTGACAAGTAACTCAGAGACAACCACATAAAAAGTGTGGGCTCATAAAATATATGGATGTCTTCAATGTCACCTCTAAACATGTTAAAATTCACTCTAAGGAGCTGGAAATAAGGCAGTTTAAAAGTGAAATTGAAATGTTCATTAGAATTTTGAGACAATTGGTATGATATTAAAGGAACACAGTCATGAGGTAATATTGATTTCCAGAACATATTGCTAATCCAGAACATTTTGCCATAAATAATTTTTTAGATTAATGAAAGTTCTTATTCTTGCAGGGTGATGGGAACCAGTAGAGATGTGTAGTTTTCAGATTTATTATGGAGTGTTTTGGATTTAAAACATGAATAAGACATGATTGCATTGGACTATGTGATAAACACAAACAAAATTATATACAAATTTAGATTAGTAAACTAAACATGAATGAAACAGTTGATGTGTCTCTTACCTTGTGTTTACTGGGCTCCAGAATCGTATATGTTCTGGTAAAAACTTTCTTAATCTTACCTCCTTCCACACTAAACAAAACAACTTGTGTACTACCATCATGTTTGGCACCACAATGCACTGGAAGGGAAAACACACATATCAGGAATTCTAGAAGACAAACACACCAATGTATTTTTTATTTATTTTTTTTTTTAATTCTTCACTAGCTAGTCTTCCTGGTGGCTGTTATCTTCCAGTCTTCTGCCTAAATATAGGGTAGACTCTTACAATAATTTGTGGAGGAAATAGCATATACCTAGAAGAAAAGCTTGGAAAGCAAAGGTCCTCCTTTCAAAGGAGGTTTTGGTAAACTCTGCCTGCTCACAAAGCTGAACATAATATTTTATCTCAGTTTCACCAGGCTGTTCAGAGAGTGGAAGTTTACAGTTTATGTCAGCTTGGCAGCTTCTCAGCCACTTCACCCCTCAGGTGGTGGGGAGTTTGCTTCATCATATTGGTGAGCAAGTAAAATAAATTTGAAGAGATGCTTCTGAAGGCTTGAAAGACTGAGTTGGTAATATCACAGAGGGCAATATCTCCTGTCCCAGTTTAGCTCACCTGAAGATGTTATAATCCCTGTAATATTCAGATGACTATCTGGAAGCTTTTGCTTGGTGTTTCCTAGTTGTGGAACTTGTATGTACATCTAGAGAAAATTGTCTCATATATGTTATTCATATTTGTTTGTTTGCTTTTCTTTAATGAATTAACAAATTCAGCTTTTTCCTAAGACATATATAGTTCAGTCTTTTGAAATACCATAGGGAAATATGCCAGCCTTGCTGCAGAACCTGAAGGCTAATAAGCTCCATCTTCAGTGGATCAAAGACCTAAGGACACCTCTGTCAGGAAGTATTTTACTTATCATTTCTGTTAGAGGGGTGTGGTCATGTGAATTCAAGTAGCCCCTCATTAAAGGTTTTAATATAATAGCAATGAAGGATCAGTAACTATGAACCGGTTCTGAAATATTTCAGCATTCTCAGCAACTAGAATAGTACTGAGAAAGGGCTTTTGTCTTTATCTCTCGCTTGTGGCATGAAAGGATCACTAATTATTAACCCCATAAATTAACCCTTTACAGTTGAGAATTAAGGCTTTCATCTATAATTTTCTTCAAGTGATTTTTTTGTGATTTTGTCCATTAGTTCAATGCTGTCTCTGCCTTGGATAAAAAACTGCCCACTAGCAACTTTTTGTCCAGTCAGCTAAAACAGTGATTTGGATATGAAGATTCTATGCTGAAGAAATTGTATTTCAAAAGGCCTTGCAATGTCTTTTCATCTTTCTGTTCCCCAAACATTCAACTAGATTTTATGAAAAAGATCCTCTGAATGGTAGTGCGTTTTTACCCAGCCTTGCCTTGATCTGTAGGAGATAAGCAGCTCCTGCTGATGAAGTGGTTAATAAAAGCTGGCTTTGAAAAAAGAAAGATTAAATTCCTTCTCTTGGAACAAATATACAAATCTTGAAAAATGATAAGAACCTGGTCATTGTGTAGGTCTCGGGCAATTTTTGCACTCTTATAATCCCTAGCTTTGGACACTTTTGCTTGGCTTCCATTTAAGATAGTGAATGATAAAAAATAAACATGATGGACAGCAAACTGCATTTTATCATTAATCCCCACACAAGCTTTTATCAAACATCTTAATCTCAAACTATTACAAACATTGAGAGATTCTTTAAACACCATTGTAATGGTACCAATTCATGCTGAAAGGAATGAAGTTCTGCTTTTATTTTCATAAAAAAATCTGTATTGCTTACACATATCTTCATAATTTCAACATTTTAAGTGCAAAATGCACGTAGAATAAAACAAGAAACAAACCTTATTTACATTAACAAATTTATCCAATGAGCTTTCTAGCACAGGTGGCTGTGTTTTAAATGCCACCATGGTTTTTTTTACAGATCTTTTCATACTTCAGGTGATTTGATTGAGTGATGATTATTGTGTACTCATCCCCCTGTCTGGTAGAAAGCAGGAACAGAAAGATTTTTCGTAATTCTGAACTTTTTGTGTTGACAATGTTTAGTGGGTTACAGATGTTAAAATATATCAGAGAACGTGAGGGATTTAATCTGTCTAAACAAAGTGAGGACTGCAACAACCCTTCCAATTTCTTCCTGAAGGGACAAGTGAGCAAAGCTGGTGGGATCAACTGAGGTCTAGAGATATCTATTTATCCGTTGTCTGAAAAGACCTTTCCATCCAAGTTCATCTGCTAATATCCATAAAATATGGTGGAAAATGTTGCTGACAATTCAAAAAAGTCTGGCCCAGCTGATGAACACGCTTCATCCAAACTTCATCTATTCCCTTCACTTAATTTTCTTCAAGCTAATAAACACTATGGTGTGTTTCTACTCTGAAGACTCAAGCAGGCTGAACCATGTAGTCCTTTTCCTCCTTTTAAAAAGATCAACCTACCTGAGATGCACATGGTGATTTTGTACAGCTTATTTTTTAAGAGGTTCTCAGCTTCTTTCATGCTGACTGAAAATGCTTATGAAGGCTGTGTTTGATGTAGCTACTTTGAAAGTAAATATGCACTCAGGGGAAAACAGGCTTTGGAAATATCTTTGCAGTTTGAAGGGGAATAAAAAAGTTTGGAAATAGCATGAGAAATATGTTTCATAGGCAGCATTTCACCTGCTTCTGTGAGGTATTTGGCATTGGTGTAAGTAGTTATAATTTGTCCTAAATCATCAGAGATTCACAGATTCATACCAAATGAACTGGACAAGAATTTCAAATCAGGACAGAACCAGCAAGGCACAAAGGATATTGGTGCTCTTTTACTGTTTTCTGACCCTCAAATGTAAGGTCAGAGGGTCAGAACTGATAGCACCTAAACAAGAAATTAAATAATCAGAAAAAATATATTTTATCTATGAGAAATAAAGTTATCTTTAGTTGAATTGTGTATCACTACCAGTATGAGGAACTTTGTTCTACGTCTAAAGACTGTCTGCAAAAGCTGAACAGATTTCTGTATAATCATTTGACATATCTTACCTGTAACTTATTGTCCTGATACCTGGATTTGCTTAAAGAAGGAATACAATGCTGCTTTTCCTGAAGAATTGTGTCTAAGCACATATCCTTTTTTTCTTGAGAGCCCTGTTACTCCCAGACTCATTCCAAATCCAGAAGAAACACAGAGATCATAAAGACCAAGGAACTGTAGAGACATCAAGTTTGATAGGTGCAGTGTGCCCTAGTGTAGAGGACTCTGTGAAAACAGTTGGTAGTTATGATGTTGGTTGCTTGGGACCACAAGCTGTCCATTCTTTGCTGACAAATGACAAGAAAATTCACCTTACATGTGTGAGAGAGGAGTCCATTTCTTCTGACATCTAATGAATCTCTGCTTGACTTCTTTCAACTTACAAGCAGTTCCCTATCTGTCAGGCTATGGGACCCAGGGAGGAAAGAGATTCTTAGTCCTTTTTCTTTCACCTGCTGTGTTTGACACACAACAATCAAAGCTTAAACAGTCTTTTCCAACCTTAACAATTCTATGATTCTATAATTCTAGGTTATAAAGCATAATGGTGAGTGTGGGTTTCTGGCTTAATAGCTGATCATTCCCTTGAGGAAGCCTGTGTTCTGCTCAGTGCTCCAGAAATGACCAGTGGATAGACAGATAAGAAAAACTTATCCTCATTTAAATTATTATTGAAATTAAGGGTAGATCCTGTGGTTCACCCTCCATACTCAGCCCCCAAACAACTAGGCTGGAGAGCTATTTTTATTAGTTTTTTTGATGCTTTTTTTTTGTTTGGGTGGTTTGGGGTTTTTTTTGGTGACCAATTACTTGCAGCATATTCTATGCAAGTTCAGACAGCTTGAATCAAGACACCAAAAACTTGTTCCTCTACTTGTTCTACCAAAATGATAAGTTGTCTCAGGAGTCACCTTCTAACCTCCTGAGAAAAGAAGGGAACTAAATCTATTCACAGCTGGGATCTTTAAACAATAATATACCTGTGTAAAAGTGGACAAACACCACTAGCAACACTAAAAAAACTACTTTCTTATATGGTGTCCTAGTTCTGGAATTATGGAGAATTGTAAAGAACTTAGAAATTTGTTAGGTTGATTATTGTAAAAAAAACCTTGAGTCCCATCTCAGTTAGTATTCGGCAGCATGATTTGTTACATTATTTTGCATAACCTTTATTTTTATGAATGAACATGAGATAAATCAAGCATCAAACATGCACAAGAAGAGGCCACAGGGACAGTGAATATTGCCAGTACTGTTACTGTTTGATTAGGAAGCTTTTCTGGTGGCTCTAAGAACTTCAGTCAGAGATTGCTCTGAAGCGAGCAATATCAAGCATAATGAGTGGTGAGAAGCAGCATCTGTCTTCTTCATTCTCTATGGTACTGCAAACTCTTGATAACTGAACATCCCTTTCCTACTGAGACAGAAGCCTTCCTGGAGTTCACTGTACTCAGCGGTACTCTTTATTAAATTTCAGTTTTGAGCCACTGCCTGTTTTGAGGAGCTTTCAGCAAAGATGACAGAAAAGAGTTAAAAGCTGATATTAGGGTAAAGACCTTTGTGGAAACCCTGTTAGTTGTTCAAGGTGAAATGAAACAGCTGTCTTTATAGCAAGAAAAATTCCATTCAATGTCCCCTGATACTGCTCTGTTCTCTGTGTCTGCCGTGAGGTTATAGGTATTGCCACAGAGAACTTAACACTCACTGTTCCGTATGCTAGCTGTAATCACCGTGTCCCTGTGTGAATAAAGAGAAGAGATACGGTGAAACCAATCTCTACAAACCCTGAAAACCTGAATGTTTACTGTCATCTTTTAGTATACTCGTGCAACCTCATATGTGCACATACATATACATATATATAAACCTAGGTACACATATATGTGTGTTTTTATGCATGGATATATACAAATACGTACAAACACAGTAAAGCAAACCAGACTGTGGACTGCAGAAAAAATAACAGTGCAGTTTATTTCTCTATGGAAAGTGTAAATTATCTCATATACAATATGAAGTATGAACAAAGACTTTCCACAGAGTAGGTAACGTACCAGCAGTCCAAACCCTTATCTCACAGAAACCCGTTTGTGTATCCGTGTTGAAGAGCTATACATTTAAAGGACATCGTTTGGGCTGTCACTTTATACAGTCATTTGAGTGCTGTGAAATATCTGGTAATTATGACTGAAATATGTTATAAGCCAGCTGTCTTCTCATGTAAGTGGTGATACCCACTTGCATATTGTGCATTCTGCAGGTACACAAGTGAGAGAGTTGCAGAGATGGCTACGTAGAATTTGACAGGACTACTTGGTAGCAGAGTGGATGAAACAGTTTGAGAGTTAAGTTTAAAATATAGTGGAGATTTCAGTCTGGTTGCTCATATATCACATGTTTTGAGCTCTCTATTTGAAATAAATCCACTTGTGCTTACATAATTGAATAATCATTGATGAAGCAATTTGAACCTTGACTTCCCATGGTTCTGCAGTGCGCCTTAACTGTTGTCAATGCAACCTACCTCTCCAATTATTTTCCTGATTGTGGCTAGAAATTCCCATCCTTAGTTGAGAAACTCTTCTTGATTATATTTGCCCTGAAACTAGAACTGTGGAAAATTTACATTTCAATAAATTGACATTTTCTGTTGAAAAAAAAATATTTGTAAAAGAATTCCTGACAATATCTGACTACAAAGTAGAATTCAGGAACCGGCACACACTCACAACCTGTCATAGAGGTTATGCTGGCAGTTTCTTTGTTTAAAGAAGATAGCATTTAGTTTTTGATTATATATGTCATTTAAGTTTAGAAGTCAAAAAGAAATATCACAGTGATAAATAGCAATCTGGAAAGAAATGGCAATAGGAATGAATGGCAGGAAGAGGTTAAATGGTAAGCTGACACTAATTCTCTACCACATCCTCTGTGTGATATAAAAAGAAAATTCATCATCAAGATAAAATCATAACACAAAAGATCAGGCAGGTGAACCAAAAGGCAGTGACAAAGTTCAGATACCTTCCCACTTCAGCAAAGATTTAATGTAAGATCTGACAAAGATATCTTTGTTAGTATTTAAAGAGAGTTTTTAGTCATTGACAAAATCTTGATCATTCACTGAGGACAAAATTCTTCACAGATCACACTTGTTTTTCCTGTTAATCCAAATTGGGTTTCAAGGCAGTCACTGCATAAATTCTCAGTCCCAAAGTCTGACAGAATGCTGGGGAAATGCACTTGGTCTAATTCTGTTTTCATTTAACCTTGGGAAAAATGTACATTTTGCGATACTGGTTAGCATTTAGCAATCATTCTCCCTGTGCAGAGAGTTCCTGCAGGCTGTCACACCAGAGGAAACAGCAGAAGAAACATGAACCACTTGAAGCTCAGGTAAAATTATCCAGGCTGGTTATTAATTGCCAGGAGTATGACCTAGCTTACTTTGTGGCTCGTGGAAACTGTTCTCCCTGAGGTTTATGCAGATTTGTACAGGGCTAAGTGTTTACCTCTGCTTCAGCCTTTACCTTTGCAACCATTAGGAGAAATCTTCTTATTTCTGTGTTTCTTCCTTTCATAGAAGCATAAAGAATGTTAGGATACTGGCAGGGTGGTTTTTTGTAAGGATTAGTGTTGTAAGTAGGTGTTAAAAATAATAGATGGTAAAAATAGCTGATGCTGTAAGGTGGTGTCAAATTTACTCTGAGACCAAACAAATATATGTTTGGACAGGTGGACGATATACATTGAACAGAAAGAGCAGATGGAGTTGCATGGATGTCAGAGGATCTCACATTCTTTCAATGAAATTATTCATCTTATCTTTGCAATCAGATCTGGGCAAATCTCGGAATTTCTCCTCTAAAGAAAGTGTTTTTATTCTAATTTGGCACTAAATCAAAACTGTTTCCCATTTTAAAAAATTGAATCTTTTTCTACAGAAAAAAATGTAAAGTTAAATCCAGAATTTGCAACCTGACATGTTTATAATTCTACTCAGTGTGATTCTTAGATTTTTGTGATTTTGTTTGTCTGTATGTTACATTATGATATGTCATAATACAATGCCAAATTTATTAGAACTAAATATTTTAGTGGGCAACTACACTAGTTTAAATGTCAAAATGTCAAAAAATTGATTGTTTTTATTTCAGCGTTTTTCCTCTGGCACTTATAACTGAAACATATAACATATAATAATTTGTACAAAGTTAGTATTCAAAATTTAAAAACAATTATCAGCTGAAAAAAATTTTGCCACCTCTGTCCAGACAAAGCATTATTCGTCTCATATCAACTAATACTCTTACAATTCATTCTGTTAATTCCCAAAACTACTTGTCTTCCTCATATACAACCATTCCTTAGGATAGGGAATTGTTTGAAAACGGTTATGTGGGCTATATAGCATCTTTGAAATGTCCAAATGAATCTAAATGTTTCAGAGGGGCTCAACCTCTGTCTAAACAGTACACAAGTTCCCAACCACACAGAAGTGCTTGACTCAGCACCTTGGTGTTTGTAAACTAACTCCACATTGCTAGGTGATGAGCCACGCGTTAGCAGTCTTGTCTCTGTCAAGTTGGTCAAATTATGCTGTCTTTTTTTGTTTTTTTTTCTTCCTTCACCCACCTTGAAACCCAAGAGATAGCAATCAGGGCAATGATAGGGATTGCCTTATCTTTATGCCAATTGGGTAAATTGTAATACGGTATTACTTTTTTCTCTTTTCATCTTTTCGGCAAAGGTGTCACCCAAAGTCAAAGTCAAAGAACTGGTAGAAACTTCCGTCAGTTGGGATTTCTTTGGAAACCAAGATTTTCTCAGCAGACATGGCAAAACCTGAAATTTGAGAAGGGAAAATGTCCACATCCCAAGCTTAGCTGAAAATTAGGTATAATCTTCAAAACTTTTGGTAAAATAGAAAAAAACTTTAAAAACCATAGGCCAAATTAACTAGTAATTTAACAGGGATTTTAATGTAATCTTTTTAGACTGACAGTACAATTTCTAAACAGAAAGAATCATCCTTAACTGAAAAATAGAGAACTCCTAGTAACAGTTTAAGGTGGACACCTTTAAAACTTAGTTCGCATATGCATTTCTTGGAACAGGACATTTAAAAACCACCTTTTTCTCACAGCTTTCAGACTGTTGTGGTTTAAACGCAGCTGTCAGCACACACCACGCAGCTACTTGCTCACCTTCCCTACCTCACCTCCCCTCTGGGGAATGGGGGAGAGAATCAGAGGATTAAAAGTAAAGAGACTCATGGGTTGAGATAAGAACAATTTCATAACTGAAACAAAATATAATTCTAAATAATAATTATAATAATGATCATAATAATAATAATAGAATATACAAACGAGTGATACACAGTACAACTTCTCACTGCCGGTTGACCACAGCCCAGTCTGTTCCCAGCTTGTGATGATCCTGGAGGAGAGAAAATCCCCAAACCACAACCCCGTTAGAGAGAGAGATCTTCCCATCTGACCCTCATTTATGTACTGAGCATGACGTTGTGTGATATGGAATATCCCGCTGACCAATTTGGATCTGTTGCTCTGGTTATGCTCCCTTCCAGTGTTTTGTGGACCTGCACACTAGCAAAATATGGGAAATTGGAAAGTCCTTGTTTCTTATCAACAACTAAAATAATCAGTATATTATCAACATTCTTCTCACACCAAATCCCATATTGAATCCAAAACAGACTGGAAAAAGAAAGTTAGCTCTATCCCAGACAAAACTAGGACACAGACAGATTAGTATTTTCTGACTAAAAAAAACCAAAACCAAGATTTTTTTCCAAATAACAGTAATACATCTACCTTTCCTTTCCTTATTCTGTTGTCAGATAGATTGCCACTGACTGACCCTTTCTGTTTAATTTTGATTTAAATGTGGTGAGTACGTAAGGTGCAATTGAATGTAAATAAACTTAAGTAATGATCCTTCCTGACTATACCTGTCTTTAATTAATAATTCAGCATTCACTAAAGCTTATGAACTGTTCCTTTTTTTCTATGGTGTATATTCAGAGTGATTGTATAAACAAAGCTAATTACATATATACAAAAGTCTTTTTTGTGAGTATTTCATTGGCAACAGTGCTGAAAATCTGATACACTTGGGTTAAAGTACTTTGAGTATATATAATACTTGAACTTCAGGTTTCTCTCTGAAGGACTAAAACTTCATGACTGTGAGGGTGACATTCTTGGAAAAGTCTGTAATTTCCCTTGGCACCAGGCTTCATTTGCTCAAAATATTCCATTTGGTGTTGGATTCCATTTTCTATCATGATTCCGATGTCTTCTGACATTGATGATAGTGGCAGAATAAATATTTTGGGGGATTTCTCCTTGATTTATTTCTTCAATATAATATTTTTCTTTTAACATTCACAGTTCTCCCATAGGGAAAAAGTCCTTGTATCTGGACCTGTGTATTCTTATTTATAGGCAAGTAAAGTACTTAAGATGGAATAAGAATGGGATCCTAGCTTCTCCCTGTCCTACAATAATTTGGACTTTCGGTTTATCTTTACATATGTTGTTTTGTTATCTCTGTATTTCTTACTTCTAACTAAGCTGAAAAGTAAAAACAGTACCTGAAATCCAGCTTTTTTAAAATGATGCTTGCACCTTTTTCATAGTAAAAGGGCTGAGAGAGAATAATTTTTTGTATGCCCTCATAAACCAGTTCTCTACAGGTCATATACCACTAAAAAAATTGGTCAAGAACTGTGAGATGAATGAAGAGGAAGTAAAGGAAATACTGGAGGATGGAAGACATCAAGGATGAAGTAAGGACACAGAAAGACTGACTTGGACAAATTGCAGTTCAGGGTAGGATGGCAAAAACATCTAACCATCACTTCTTGTCTTTCACTTTTCCCAAGCAGCCTACAGGTATAGGTCCTTCAGGCTTTCAAAACTGGCCCTGTTGATGAAAAACAGCAACTATCATCAATCATGCTGATTCAAAGTCAAATACAGTGAAGCAGGAGCCTTCCCAAAATCTTATGGCCACTGCATCAAAAGCTACAATAAACATGTGTATTGACATATGCAATTCATCATTTACAGTAGCTATAGTACCTCTGATAATGGTAGCTAAATAAAACAAGAATCTCAATATATAAACTGCCTATATGGAAGCGGATATGTTCAGTTTTAAAAGAGAATTATGACTATTCCCATTGGTATCTTTGAAATGGCTTTTGTAAGTCTTTATCTAGTTTGTGGTTATAATTGTTACAGTTAAAAATAATATCCTAGAGGTCACTGAGTATTTAGCAATTAAATTTTTGGCCTTAGTTCCCCTCAGACTGAAAGTGAAAAATTTATCATGATAACGCATTAACTCCAGTTGTATAACATAATTTCCCTGAATGCTTAAAGAATGTCAATGACAGTTTCAAGAGAAGTAGTATCTATGGAAGCAGGGTATTAACAGAATACTTAGAATTATCAGTTATATCACATTTTAATGCATTTCTCTGAGGTTTAAACATTTATAATGGGAGGTTTTTGACAATACAGTCGACTTATTTATTTTTCACTTTACCTGATAGTTAAGAAGAAATATGCACAAATATATAATGGCCATTGCCTGTTGATTTTGGGAAAAAAAAAGTGAAGGATTTTGAATAGGAATCTAGCACATTTAGCCACATGGAAATAAAACTCTACAGAAAACATTAAGTGAATACTCTTGTGCAATCACAAGCCAGTGAGGTTGTTCCTCAGGTATTTGGTACTGTTCTCTGACAGAAAGCTGAAGCCATTGCTTCAGAGGAACTAGAGAAAATGCAGGATCTGGACACAGAGCAAAGCCAACAAATTTCTGAAAAAGAGCAGTAGTGTTTAATTAAATATTCTAGGTAATAACTTCTAGCAGACAGCTCTGTGCTGCTTTGTAACTAGCTGATTACTGTTTTACTTGAGTGAACCACACTGCACTGAAATAAGAGATTACATGAGGTATGAAAAAATATGTTCAGAAAGGGAAAGATGAAAAATATGGAAGAAGTAACATAGCACTACCCGTGTAGCAGCCAGAAATAGAGGTAATTGATCTACTCAATATAGGTGGCCAAAAGAAGGTATGTTTGTTTCAGATTTTTTTGCCTTTAAAGAAACATAATTCACAGAAACAAATGTTTTCACTGAAAATATTCCTAGGCAGAAATACTCTGCTTTATTCAGTGGGAAATGCAGCATTTTTCTGGTTTGATTTTCTAGACAGGAGAAGAAGGGGGAAACTGAAAATACAGGGAAAAATAAACACCCCTACTTATAAAACAAGCACAAAGGGAACGTTCGAATATCATTCAGTACAAAATTATCATTATCATACTCTTGACATGTGGTACATTTCATCCCAAACTCCTTCCAAAAAGGGAAAGAAACTGTTTTCCTTCTCCTTTTTTCCTTTAAACACTATTGTCATAATGCTGTTTACATCAATATTAAACCTTTTTTGTTGTATCTGCCTTTGTGTCCGGCCATTTTGTCAAAGCAGCTATGGGAGACAAAGTGCATACTTATAATCCTATATATAAAACTCTACATCTCCTTTAAGGATGAAATATGTGTATGTTTGTAGCCTGGAGGATATCAGAACAAAGAGTAGAAACAAGGACATAGGGAGTCATACACATTTACATGCATTTTTATTATCTCCCTGTTTGCTTGGTGCTCATTCTGCTGACAAATACATTTTTCTGATGTCTTTGGGTCCTTAAAACGAGATACCAGAAAAACCTCTGAGTCTCTGTCTTTACCTGATACCTGCATTTCTCTAAGGTGGACAATCCACTTTCTTTACAGCCAGAACCATGAGGTGAAGACGTTCCAGACAATGAGATCAAAACACGAACTTGGGCACGTAGACTTTTAGAGTCTCATGGCATTAAAACAAGAGGATGGCACGGTAGAATGAAGATGTAATGCAGAGAGGTCATTGAGTTTTTTTTTTTGTTTTGTTTTCTCCATAAAGAAACAAGATTACTGCACTGAACATGATCTGATTATAAGAAATGGAATTCCTTCAACTATTTGTAAGACTTGCATATGGGAAGTACAGTAAAATCTTTATCCTACATTCCTATAGCTCACTTTCCTTTCAAGTTACCATTGCCTGAGTGATTTTTTTTGGTCGTACTTGGATTTCTACTGTCAGGACAGTTACCCCTTTATTTCTCATTGAGACTTTAGTTTCCTGACCATGAACAGTGCACATTAGTTTTCATCCAGACTCTATTTAGCAATGAGCCTGGTAGTTCTCTGGAAAAGTCAAACACAGACTGGAGAGCACAGGACATCTGATGGACAGTAAGCAAACGCTCTAGACCTAGTTGTTTCCTTGGAGCTGCCCAGTATGTACTCTCACAAGCTTTGTACCCTCCCAAATGAGCTAATACAGATATGCTCTGGAGAGGCCTGTGTTCTTGAGCTGAGAGAAATATTACTGTTGCACACCATGGGGTGCTTCTGCTGGGATACAGAGCAGTCATGTCTTGTGACCCCAAAGGAAATTACATTATTTTAAAACTTGTTTTAAATTTTAAATATTAAAAGAAAAATCTTTACAAACAAAATTTTAAAGCTTTAAAATTAGAAAATGCTGAAAAACATCCTTTCAAGAAAATTTCTGTTGGAAGGACTAGCAAAGAGACTTGTGCACATCTCCAGCTTTGCCATCTTTATAGCCCAAGACCTGGGCTCCTTGGGCCTGTGAATCCCAGTCTATGGCTAGACTTCCTACAGGCTTATTTTTTCAGTGTTGTCCTAAAAAGAATCTAAAAAGAAAACTTATTATGTCTTCTTATAATGTAAAGACAGAAAATGTAAAGAAATGTTCAGGGAACTACACTGTAGTGTATACCTGCTGAAAGGAAAGACGGTGTTTTCTTACACATATCACTATAGAAACACGGGTGAATTTCAGCACTCCAAGCCTTTTAAACAAGGTTTAGGTACAACTAACTACCTGATTTACTATGAATCTAGCCCCATATATCAAAACACTACTAGGACAGATAAGGCTAAATGTCAGATTATGTTTTTTGTGAAACAGAATATTTTCACTCCATGGCTGAAAATATTTTTCAAGTATTACACTCTGAGGGATTATGTAAATAATTTTTAAGGTATATATAATTTTGTACTTTTGTACCATATATCTTTACCCATATATAGTGCACAGGTAAAAACGTTGAGTGTAGGAAGTTTGAAAATGCTCATGTGTCTGATCCTACCACATCCATGAATGAGCTGTGTTGTCATACTTCATATTTACTTAAAGCTACGTCCTACACTAACTTTCATTAAGAAAAGGTAAAAAACTAGAGAAGCACTTCATATCTTCATTAGGTATAGCCTACTTATTAGAAAAATACGACATTTAGAATGCATATATTATAAAAAAGAAATAAAGTATTATTGATATGGCTCCTACTCAGATTACATGGAAAATCACTTCACTCTTCAAGTAGGAGTTTAACCACTGATACTAGGTTAATCTCACCACGTCTTCCTCCTCACCCTTGTTCTAAGGGTTGTTTTTACATTTTATTTTGACAGTAATTGAATGAATCACAGAATGTACAATATTTAGCACAACAACAGTGGGAATGCACTTCCCTTGGTAGGAAGACATATTATAAAAAATGTACTCAACAGAGAATAATGATATTAAGAATCAGATACAAATGGTAGCGCAGAAAGACCCATGTTATTTTTTGTATTAGCTGTCTTGGGTATCAGGGTAATCTACAGCTGCACCAAGCTCATTGTGAGCTGCTTTACCCCACTGAGGTAGGAGTTCAAATAGTTTGGTTATCTGTGCGTGACACTGTGGGATTTAACTGGCTGGCTTGAGTACAGCAAATACAGTAGGGTGGGGAGGGGGAGGAAATGAGGGCTCAGATGCAGACAGGTTGCCATTGTGAAAGACTTTCGAGGAAAGGATGAGAAACTTGAATTGAAGACCGACGGAAAATAGAGATAAGCAAAGGAATTTGCAAAAGGGAGTAATGAAAAAGGGAACTGAAATTGGAAATAAAAAGGTGCTATGCTCAGAGTGTCAGGAGGGGAAGATGAGTTTAGCAGCAGTGCCCTCGAGAGAGTGGAGGTGCAGCAAGACAGGGAGGCTGCTGCATTTGAGATGGACAGTGTTACGCCTCCAGCAGTGGAAAGAAAAAGAAATATTAAGAAAGATGGTGAGCTTTTACCAGTCGTTGACTCAGGATAGCTATAGTGACCGGGCCAGAGACAAAAAACTGTTAGAAGGTTCACAGTTCTAAGAGAAATGAAATCAACATAAGAGGGAAAACAGACAACAAATAGAGGGTGTGAATGGCTCTTCAGTGGCATCTTTGGCTTCATAAACACAAAACAACTGAGACAAACATCAGCCCATCTCCAAACATCATAACCCTGCCAGTAAAGTTTATCATCAGTTCTGCCTCCAGGAAGGAATCTGATCAATAAAACATATTTTTTAACTGACTGCTTAACACAGTATGAACAATGCCATTTAGCGCTTACATATCAGCTTATGTCCATGCTGCTGCACACACATTGACTAATTAATCAATAAAAACAAGAGAACGAAAACCTTGCTTTCTCCCTGTTTGACTGCTGTCACATGGGTTAACAGCAGGTTTCTTTAACAACAATTCAATTCAATAAACTGAAGATCTCTCCACTAATGTAACTTGAATTGTACTCTTACCTCTTAGAGGTTTTACATGTGTGTGTGTGTGTGTGTGTGCGTGCCTGTAACAGCATACTTTTGTCTGCACAGTATTCTGCATATTAATTTAACAATAATGAGATAATAGAAAACTAACACCCTTGTTTCAGAGCATTCAGGGACATGTACAATTATAACTCAGTGACTAAATGTCTTTTTAAAAATTAAAAGAACTCTTCCTATGTGTAGGAAAAGTCTTCAATACTGTGAAAAAGAAGAGAGGGAAGAAAACAGGTCCCTAACAGAAGGCAGTAAGTGCCATTGTCCAGGAGAAGCAGCAAGGCTGACTGTTAGCCTGTCACAGTCTCCCAAGAATCTGCAGGTGAGTGTCAAAGTGCAATTAACTGCGACTAACACAGTCTTAAGCATGGCCAAGGCCTGTGCTGTAAAACTTCTTGCAGACCAGCTAGACGATGTAGAAATAACAATTTAAATGGAATATCCATGTCCTTTCAATTTAAGGTCTGATCCCTCAGGCCTCCTTCCCTGGAGTAAATCTTTGTGAGAATCTTACTGAATCCCTGTCACCAGCCCTCACCTTGGTGCCAAGTATTGATCTTATGGGTATTTCAAGAGAAGACAATGAATGTTCATGTAGTGTGATGCTAACCCATGCAGGTAATGAAGGAGGATAGGCCAGTAAGTAATTAGGCAATCCTTTTTTCCTTTGTTATTATTTTTCATGTTGAACAAATTTTATTGAGTGAAATATCTGATTTTTACCCTATATGAATTCCCTGATGATTTTTGCATGGAAAAGAAGAGAAGATAAAACTTCAGTCTCAATGAACTTATCAAATCCTGGGTTTGATTGTAGTGGAAGTTGTGAAATGCTTTAAACATGCACACAAATACATACCTTTCTTCTCTTGCCATAGGGATATCTACTTTGGTGCTTCACAGTATAGTGTTTAAGTGTGTTCAACCATTTTAAAGTGTTCCTTGAAGTTAAAGTACAGAAAATTTTAGGCTAATCTGATGAAGACAGTAGCTTGTGATTCCGTGGGTAAAAAATAATAGTCCTACATCTCTAATTCTTCAGTGTAGGCTGGGTGCTTTAGGGCAGATCAAACACTCCAGGAAATCTCATCTTACGTATTTTGAAGAAGCACTGCTAAAGAAAACAAGACAGGCGTTTTAAGAGCTGAAACAAGAAAAGAAATGCTGGTGAATAAGAGTTCCAAGAAAGGAAAGCTCAGGCCAAAACAATACAGGACAGTAAGATTAATGGGTGGCTGGAAGGTAGACTTTAAATGGAGAAGAGTAATTTTCAATATGAAATTGTCTTCCATCAATATGTCAATAAATGGTTCCAATTCAAAACCAAAATTACAGGCTTCTGAGGATCACCTATTACTAATATTACAATACAGTTTAGGAAATATGCAGAAAGCATCTGTGAAAACTAAAATTGAGGCATTAAGTGGTACAAAGGGTTTCACCTTTCACTATTTTTTTATGCTGTTATTGAGTGTATTGCCATTGTTCCTACAAGAATCATGGGCTAGTACACCACTGTGTTAACTGCTGTACCATTTTACTGTAGAAAAAGTCTGAAATAGTAGCTAGTTGTAATGATTGCAGAAAGTGTTTCATTTCTGTGTTTTCCCAGTACACATCTTCCCTTGTGGACTGTATATGAACTTATTAAAATGATAAAATATTTTAAGCATTCATGGCACCAGGTCATGTAAAGAATCATAGAATCATAGAATAGTTTGGGTTGGAAAGAAATATGTTTGCATTTTATTAAAGGTCTAAGTTTTTACCCAGCATTACCCATTCACTACCAGTGAAAATATTTATTGCTTCAAATACTCCTAAACATAATCATTATCCTTTAATTCTGTGTAGTGCAGTAAGCTCCCAAAACTAGTGGTTTTAGCATATTCTTAATACCCTAGTATGCAAAAGACCAGTAGAAATTCGTGACAAAAATCTGAGTACAAAATAAACATAATCTTTAAAGGCCCCCATGATTCCAAGCAGTTTTAAAAATATCTCATGGGTGTCCAGGCAGTTTAAGGACTTCATAAAGTAACAATTCTGTAAAGCCATTTGTTTGGAATTAATCTCCTGACAATGGAAGACGGGAACGGAGAGAAAAGAAATGGTGAGGGAGTTGATAATTCTACCAGCCAGCAAATTAGTTATGAAAAGTCAGGTTACAGGAAGGACTGAAGATCCATTTAGTGAATAATTAAATATCCCTTTTGACAAATAAAGCAGCTATAATACCAACAAAAGGAAGCAGGAATTGTTTAGTACAAAATATACTGAATTAGATGGAGATTCCTTTGATGTGAAGGAGTGAAACAGATTTCTGAAATCATGTTATCTAAGTCTGAAAAGAAAAGATCTCCTCCCCAGCACACTGAAATGTAAGAAATTTCAAGAGAGGATAACAACAAAGACTAGAATGAAACTAAAGTAAAGTATGTCTATGGATGTAACTGTGAAGGATTATAATATAAAGAGTCCAGAGCTGCAGACTGTAATTGAAGCTTCTGAGAATTGAAGCTTCTTGCTTTCCTGATGACTAAAGTTCATGAAAGTATTACAAACAAAAATGAAAGAATAAAAAAATGCAAGTATGACACAGACAGAGATGTTGTTGCCAAAGGAGTAAAGGATGATAGGGAACTGTGGGTTATCTAAGTATTTGTTTTATTTGTACTGAAATTATACTTCTAGACAGTATGAAATTGTATGGCATACACATGTGCAAAGCCTTTGACATGGTCCCTCACCACATCCTTCTCTCTAGATTGGAGAGGCATGGATTTGATCCATGGACTGACTGTTCAATGGATAAAGAATTGGTTGGCTGTTCGCAGCCAAAGGGTTGTGATCAACAGCTCTATGTCTGGATGGAGGCCAGTCACAAACGGTGTCCCTCAAGGCTCTGTCTTGGGACCGGTGCTCTTCAACATCTTTATCAATGACGTGGATGAGGGAATCGAGTGCACCCTCAGCAAATTTACAGATGACACCAAGCTGAGTGGTTCAGTGGATACAACAGAGGGAAGGGATGCCATCCAGAGGGACCTGGACAGGCTGGAGAAGTGGGCCCATGAGAACCTAATGGAGGCTGCACTTGGGCCGGGGCAATCCCAGGT
>NW_010107828.1:0-784 GCF_000699245.1 Pterocles gutturalis
GTAGAAAAACATGCATCAGACATAACTTGGCAACAAAAGTCCTGAAAGTTGTAAAGCGCAGATTTTTTTTTTTCTGATAATCAATACCATTTGTGTGGCAAATACTTAACAGCAGTGTAAAGAACACTCATTCCTCCTCCCACCCCACTGAACACAGACAGTACACAGCAGTTACACTCAACATCTCAAATGAAACACTGGACTTACTGAATTCAATGGTAGAACTTACTACTGTCACAACCAGTATTTCACCTTCAGACTCGCTCCTAAGAAGTGATACTGAAGTTCATAGATAACACATTACCCTTCAATGTTACACTCACCCTGAGAAACTTTAACACTAAGCAAGAAAAGAATATGCACAGAGACTGGAAGCCTTATTCTGTAACTTCTCCTTCAATTCTGCAAAAGCTTCTTGTGCTAAAAAGGTAGATTCTATTCCATATACACAAAAGCCATAAATTATTAACTCATCTTTTTTTAGATTAAGTGAATACATGAAAATATATCTAGAAACTAGTTTACAGCAGGAGAAATTGCTATCTTTCCTTTAACTATATATTCTTGAAGCCTATTCTAATAAATCTGCTGCTTTGTTGACTGAAACCATCCTCCTCCTAAAATACCAGTTATCTAAATTACTCCGGAGAGTACTGCCATTAAAAATCTATTAAGTATCTAGGAAACCACACATGTAACAAATCACACATGTAACAAAATAAAAACTGAACACACAGCAAGAAACTGTAATAAGAGTGCTACATAACACTACACTGAGCATCTC
>NW_010107829.1:0-9011 GCF_000699245.1 Pterocles gutturalis
TTTTTAATTTTATTGTAGTTTAGTTATTAGGTTGTTCTTATCTCAACCCATGTGTCTCTGTTCCATTCAACCCTTCAATTCTCTCCCCCATTCCTGGGAGTTGGGAGGGTGAGCGAGAGGCTGTGTGGTGTTTGTTTGCTGCTAGCTGGGTTTAAAACCACAAAAAATCAGTAATATCCAGAGTGCAGGAGGAGAAACTGAAGGAAAAATCACTTTAGACATGCTGCTGTCTCTGCTTTCCTCTAGCCAGTCACCAAAATTTGGTCTAACTAGCATGACTGATTCTGCACTTTTATTATGAGATCCCTCCCCTTGATCTGTAGTGCCCTGGCTTCTCTGTAGCTTAAGAAGATGGAGTAAATACACAGGGTCTCTTCTTCCACATATATACTATTGAAAGCCAGGAAGAAATTTTTTAAAAATCAGCATATGCTAAGAGAAATAAAAGAACTCTTCAGGAGGCTTCCCCAAAAATATTAATTGTCTCATATTTGGCTTTATTAACTTTGAATCATAGAACATATGTAATGCACCCTAAACTGGCAGTTCTGACTGCAGAAACAGCCTGAAATCATCACTGAGTTAGAGATACTGCTGGAAGAGAATAGCTTTTGAGTAGCTACAGAAACTTTACGCAACTGTTCAGGACAGCAGCTGTGTAAGGGAAATTCTGGATAATGGTGAGTGCACATGCTGAATTCAGACATGCAGGAATTAGTTGAGAGAGTAAGGATAACACCACTACGGGGAGAAACAGAAACATAGGAAAAACAATTCCAAAGGTCAAAATCTTCATGGATTTTAATGTCCAGAGCTACTAGTGGTTGATTCCATAACTCCTGTTTCTGGTTGACACCTGAAACCCCCATGCAAAAACACTTCCACTCTGCTCTGAAGTGTTTTGCTTGCCCCTCTTTTAAGCCTTCCACAGCCTTTTCCATACAAATGAGGGCACCTAAAGCTCATTCATACTCCCACAAAGCAGTTACACCCAATTCTGGTATATTCCAGAATGCACTGGAGGAAGCATCTCTTCAATCTGGCTCACTGAATGAGCTCTACAGTGCCAAATCAAATGCCGCTAGGAAGGTTTTATGAGAAGTCATCCTTCTCTGACATGTCTGCTAGATGTTTCTTGCCATCTGGGATTGTTCTGAGCTTTTGCCTGTGCAGGTAAATGTGTTGCTCTTTGCAAGGACAAATGACACCAACTGACCAGTTTCAGAGATGGAGCCCTGTTTTAGCCACAGAGTACACAAGAACAGTGTTTGGCTTAGAAATTGTTACAACTGGAGGTAATGTAATTGTTACAGACAAAATCCTAATGTGAACCAGAAACAAACAAGTGATAGAATAGAGTAGGCTCCTAATATGTGATATAACTATTTCCTGGGGCAATTGTGATTAATTTCTACTGTAATATCTGCTGATCTCTTTACTAATAAATATCAATGAATGTGTTTTAAATTTGTAGACAATTGTGCATGTGTATATACACAGAAATATGCATACATATGTGTGTATACATACATCCACACATATATATACACACATTTTTCACTGTAGATAGGTGGATATATGGATATAAATTTCCTGAGCAAGAGAAAGATGAGTCAAAGGCATAACTGATGCTCTTGTGATCTTGTGATCTGATCTAGGTGTTCCTGCTCTGACAGGGGGATTGGACTAGGTGGTCTTTCGAGGTCCCTTCCAATCTCTAACATTCTGTGATTCTGTGATTGTGCTTGGATCCCCACAGCAATGAAGCTGGATCTTCGTCCCTAGAGAGAGCTTTGGGTGCACACTGGGAGAGCTGCCACCATAGCTGCTCCCAGTCCTGCAGCAACACCGTCTGCTGACAAGCCCTTTGCCATTTTTGGCACTCGGACTTTGCTGGGTTGCTGGTTTTCAGTCTGTGAAAAGCTAGGAGCAAAGACACAATATGTTAGTAACACGCAGCAAGGTTGCAATGAACTATGAATTAATTGTAGCAAGTAAAACTGAATGGATTGGTGTTACTCTACTGGGACAAATGCTAAGGAGCACCAGGGATGCATTTAAATAGGCAGGGCAGTTCTTGAAATATATGATAACATCAATCCTTTATTTTATTTTTGTGGAAGACTTTTTTGCCCAGCCTAGACAAGAAAGTGAATGCCACTAATGGGAAGGTCCACTTATTTCCCACTTAAGTTATTTCTTTACCAGGTAATTACTGGACCAGCAAGGTGATGTGGCTCAACCCAGGAGGACTAACATGTGGAAATGTATGTCTTAGCAGATAAAGTACAACCTCAGACAGTATACAAGATATAATAAAAGCCTGAGAAGGAATGGAGTTGGGGGAATGATAGTTTAGCAAAAAAAGATACATCTTGGCACTTCATGAGGATAGTGACACACAGAATTGGCAAAAGTTGAGCAGAGTCAGACTTTGCAAACCAAATTAAACAGATGCCAAAGCCTTCTCAGTCATATGAGGGGACAATAACCAAGAGAATTGCTGTACGCTGAGGATAGAATAGAAATTAAACATAAACTAGGTGTGATCCAAAAACTAAATTAAGACTTTGAGAACAAAAAAAAAAAAAAGATCAAAATTGGAAAATGGGGTTAAGTGAAACATGACTTATTTTTTTTTTAAATCATGCAGATAAACTTGCTATTTCATCCCCTTTATTTTAATAACAATTTGTTTGTTGAGATAAAGCAAATGCTTTCCACCTTTCAGTTCTTCTGTAAAGCATTTGGTACATTACTATATGGGGAATTATTAGTTAAGTTGGAAAAGATAAGGACAAGTATCAGGACTGTAAGATAAGTAAAAAAGTGACTGAACAGGAGACGGGAGTGAGTTAATGTTGAAAGGATTTCTCTCTCTCCTTGGAGGAAAGTTACTAGTGGAGTTCCTTTAGGATTGGTCTGGGGATTAATTTTATTTAATATTTTCCTTAATGACCTAGGCAGAAAAAGTAGGAGTATACTAATTAATTTGCTGATGATAAAAAACCGGGAGATGTCATGAATACAGAGGAGGATTGGAATATTATACAGGAAGAATTAAATGACCTTGAAGACTGGGGTAATAGAAATGGGATGGAATTTAAGGTCATGCACTGCAAGGTCATGCACTTAGGGACTAATGAAAAGTGTCTGCTGTGAACTGTAGGCTCATCAGTGGGAAATGACGATGAGAAAAACCACCTAGTTGTAACAGTCAATCACAGAATTACTATGAACTACTAGTGTAGTACTTAGACCATGGAAAAGGAAAATGCAATTTAGAGATATATTGAGGAAAATATTTTTAATGAAGCAAGGAGAGTATTCATGCCATTGACCAAGGCGCTTGTTAGTCATCACCTGAAATGCTGAATCCTTGTGGCTGGAGTGCAAATGTATTATTTTTTTTAAAACAGGTGCAAAGAGTGACTAGTGTGGTGATCAGAGGAGAGGGTGGTCTGTCTGGAAAGAAGCTGTGCCCAGCAAAATAGAGGTTGAGAATGGAAGCAATTGCTGTCTATAAATATAGGATGAGGTAAACACTGGGGAGAAACAAAAGCTCTTGAATGCATATGATAACTTTGACATGAGAACAAATGGACATAAACTGGCTATGAATACATTTGGACAAGAAATGTAGAAAAGCTTTCTAGACAGAGCCATAAGTACAGGAGTGTGGGAGTAAACACAGAGCTAGACAGATTTATTAACTGGGTTTATGTGATGTGATTCATGTCCTGGCACATGCTTGAGCTTGATGACTCCTGGTCAGCCCTATGCCCTATTTTTCAGGCAGCCTTGATTCACAGTGCTTTGTTTGGCTTATTATATTTTCTGGTAGATTCTTGGTTATACTTGTGGATATATTTTATTAAAAAAAACTCCTTGATATAATGCAAATTTACATGATATCTTTAGTTTATCTATTCTCTCCTTTCCTGAGAGGTTAACAGCAACAGTAGCCCATGTCTTGCAATAACCAGAACAATGGAATGAAACAGAAGTAAAACTGCTGTTGCTTTATAACAAATTTGTTGTATCACAGCAAAAAAACCTGAAATCAGAATAAAGTAGCTCAGAAAATAAACACTTCAAGTCACACCCATTCAAAAAAGACATTCAAATGTAAGAACAAGTTCAGTGAAAGAAGGCCTCTGATTTTTATCTTTTTGTTTCCATTCTGTATATTTGTACACATTTTGGAAGTTCCTCAAGTACTTTCCAAATTTAAAGTTTTCTCTGTACATAGACCAAACAATTTTTGTGATAACCCAATACTATTGTTAATAAGTTCATGCAGTTCTTTCTCAGAGAAGAATTACACTTGCAATATTGATAGGAATTTTTTTCTTTGAGGACTACAGACTCTAATATTTTTGACAGTATGTTGGTTCATTTCTCAGAATATAAATATTTTCTTACCTGGATCACAAATGTTAGGTTGTAATTCCTCAGTTTTATGGCATCACTATCAACAAGAATAATTGAGGGGTGGGGGGGCCCTCAGTTCTCTCTCCACTGAGTGACATGGCTTAATCATAATGAATGGAAATAGTCCCAAGGATACGTACTGTATTTGTGGTGTAAAATCAAAACAGTCATACTGTGCCTTTAATGCTGTCTCAAATGGATACTCTCATTATTGCATTCTGAGAAATTCTCTACCCTAGTATGCCTCAAATCTCATTCTAATCATTATAAATTAGCGATGCAGAGGTTGAAAAGCAGTAGCAGCATACTCTGATACTGAGTAAATAACGACGACTCTGTTTCCCAGGAGCGGGTCCTTCCTTTATGATAAACCAGTAAATTGAACAGCTTTCTCACTATCTGATTGAGGAGTTACAACTATTAAAAGTTTGAGTTCACTTGCAATGACTACTGCAGCTGACAAATACTGAATTACAACACTTAGTCTGTGTAACCGACAGCTTATTTCTTTTTGTCATGTGCTGTTGTGTTGTGTTTCATCAACTTCAGAGACAATGATGCAAAATAATGCAATGTGACACCATGAAATAAAATAAGATGTGACATAACACATTAGAAATTTAAAGAATGAAAAGCTTCAGTCAATTCGGGAAACAGGAACCCTGTCCACATTTATTGTGACAAGTAAGAACAGTGCAAACACTAAACACTGTTTTCAAACCAGAGGGCACATTGTTTTTTGACCACCCAAATTGCTTGCAGATACTGCCGTCATCTTTATTTTTAGTTTAATTTAATAGGCTCAGAGCTGGGAGCTTTTTCAGTTTGGGTGGTGTTTTTGTTGTTTTGGGATTTTCCTCTCTCCTTCCCCCAGCCCGGCATTAGTATTTAAATATCTAAATTGGCATCTGAATGACTTGGTATGATCATCGTCAACTTTCCATTCAGCAACTTTCCATTCCAAACAAACCTATTCCCTGACATTTCAAAAAGGCGCATTGCTAATATGCTTCCAAGGATTTTGTGAAAATCCAATTCTGTGAACACAGGCTCAAAATGGGTGAACAAAAAAGCATCTGTGTTAGCAGAAAAGAAGCGTTTTCAGCTCATATCTAGGGTATGCTAATTGAAAATCTAGAAACAGGCTGCTTTCCTGTAGAGTACTAAAATGAATTGGAATATGAAACAACTCTCTTAAATCTGACTACTCCAGACTTTTCTTCCTCATATTTTCACTGTCATCTATTCATATCTGTCTGGTGATATTTAGGTCTGCATTAATGGATTAAAGTCCACATTGATCTCAGTTGGAAAATATGAGTTGCTGTTGCTGATCACCCTATGCTATTGCCAAAGCCTTCTCGTTTGCTAGTAAAGTCAGATTCTATTGAAGTCTGTCCCAAATAGTCATCTGTATAAACAATGATATGTGATTTTAAACTTCAAGCACATTTTCTGACCAGCTGTACTAACCATTTTTATGTAAGTCTTATTTAAGGGCAGCACTACCATGCCGTGAAGTCAGACAACGAAGAGATTAAAACTAGGTTTTTTTAAGCCATTTTAGGGCCTGAATGGCTCATTCGATCAGACACTGGCCTTTTATCACAGGGAAAAGCAGCTCATATATAGCCTTGACCGTTGTGTTCAGAAGTAATCTTTATGGGATGCTTATAAAATGTTTATAATGAAATGAGTGCAGAGATTCTTGGTTTACTTGACAGTACAGTGAAGAAGAACAGGGTGCTGTCAACTAGTGTATATGCAGGTGAAAATTAAGTCTCCTGAAAGGGATTTTTTAAAGTGCAAAGCTCATACAAGCACCTAGCTAAATGAATAATAGACAGGTGACTGCTGAAAAACACATCTTCCATGGCAAATCAAAATTAAATAGTACAGCAAGTCCTTCTAAATCAATAAGTGCTATAAAAATCTCTGTGGAGATTTATTTTTGTGCACAAAAGGATAAAATCCAATGTTCATTGAGATGGATGAAGAAATAAAAGAATTAAATACATGTTCTTCTGTGCTGCTCCTGCTACTTTCAAAAAACAATTATTCTGGGCCAGATCCTTAGCTGAATGACACATCCGATTAGGTCAAATAGGTAATTTTGTGGTAAATCATATAGTAATATATAACTATATAACTATTTTTCAGAGCTAAATCTGTCATTAATTGATTTCCGTGTATTACATCAGCTGAGAAAATGGCTCAAAAATAATCACCTACATTTTAACATAAATTGAGATGCAAAGGGTGCAGTTGTAGTAGAGAAAAAGTTTTGTAATGAATGTAAGGCTGCCTGAGCAGCATACTAGACTTAATTGCCCTCATGTAGAATAAAATTTGATATTGATGTGATTTAAAGCCAGCTTTTAATGTATTTAGGTAACTAGACACAGCTCATTTGTAATCTGGCCTCTAAGTGTTATTGTCTATTTGAAGAATTACTCACAATCATATGTTCACATGATACTGAACTTTCAGTACACTCAGAAGAACAATTCCCAGGAAAGCAGTCTTCCAACTTTCTGTATTTTTCAATTGTAGTCAAAGAGCAACTTAATGTTTTTCAAAATCTGGTTAGAATTAAATTATTTTTTTTTTCTCTCCTTGTAGGTTTAATGATTGTTATGAACTTGGTAAGTTAAAACTGAGTATCAAAAATTTATAGACTTTCCATTAGCTAATTGTTGGATGACATATTAAAATGAATAATCTCCTTTAAAAATACAAGAACTTAGTTTCAAGTTTTAGGGAATAGCTGAATTATTGTCAGCCAATGAGATTGTACATACATACATGTAAACATAAGTGTATGAACATATATAATGCATTCACACTGTAGAGATAACATTTATAATGTACGCTGAGCTTTAGCCCATGATGGAAAAATGCTCCAACAAGTTTCTTTTACCCCAGCTGATGACATGGGTGCAGATGCGCTGCAGAGAACCTCCCCCATTCCTGTGCGCTGCTTGTTCAGTGCCCTTCAGAGCAGAGGGACCCCAGGGATGGGTTCATGATGGGAGAAGAGCCATGGAGCTCATCTGTAGCCAGTGGCCTTCAGAGCTGACTGGTTGCATTTACAGAAGTACTAGTAGCACTTTTCTTCTTTACAAGGAAGTTATTTGGGAGGCTGTTGCCTCTTTTTACCCCCCTGGGATGGTTTGGCTTCAAACTGTGCCTTCCAAAGAGCAACTTGCAACTGGCATGGCCTACTGCTTGTGTTATAATTTATGAACTCAGCAGTGAGTAAAATTGTTGTGTATTCTCTATTCTTGCCATTTCCAAGTGCAAGTTCCTCTGTAATAGCCTGCCAGATGAATGAAAGCAGTAGCTTTTGGGCTATGCCCATTTATTGGTTTCTCTGCTGCAGCTGCCAAGAAGAGAACAAATTGTAGTGGTGTCTTTGGGATGTGAACATCTGCCCACTGAATCTGGATAAGCCCACCCACGTGTTCCACGTAAGTCACCAGACAACCATCACATGGTAATGGCTTTCAGTCACCAAAGACCTGCCCAGGTTTGAACCTCCGACCCAGACATGAAAGGTTTTCCATAACTCAGTGTTCCCCTGAGCTCACCAGTACCTCACCAGTTCACACTTTGATGAATATAGTCAGACAAGAATAAAAACACTCTGCAGACAATGCTGATTTTATGCACCAGATTCTGGAAGCAGTTTTTTCACTGCATTTTCTGCAGCTTCAATGCCATCAGCGCAAACATAAGTTATATAGCCAATACAAAAATTATTTACACCAGCTCTTGGTAGAAACCATTGCGGTTTGTTTTTGGGGTTTTTTTTGGGTTTTGGTTTTGGTTTTGGTTTTTTTTAATGTGTACCTCCTCACTGCTGGCTTCTGGAAAAAAGCTGCCTTGCAATTTGTAAGGGTAACTAGATGATGCAGAGCTGGCTGTTGCATGGGCTGGAGGATCAGTTTCTTAATACTTGCATGTACTGGAGTTAGAACTGGAGCAGGACAGGTCTATGAATTGTGTGGCAAACGGGAAACTGAATGGCAGGTGTTGTTTTCACATACATATATGTGTAAATACAGATCAACTAGTCTTTGAAAGCAGTGGAAATGCTGATAGAACAGCAGAATCTGACCCACTAGTTTAAGGACTCCTTTTACAGGTGTTACTTTGGCGTATCCATGTGTTTTTAGTAACAGCTTCAAATCACACAGCGGATGTGAAATATGTCACTAGCACTTTAGGCAATGCTAATATTGCTAATATTTAGAAATGTGTTTTAAGTTCAAATTCAAAGGATGGCATGGGTTTTTCCTCTTATCCTTTAATAAATTAGAGGTTCCAAACAGGAAATCAGATATTAGGAAATTGAATTTATTTGCTCCCAGCTTGGACAGCCAGGAGTTCTGCAAAAGCAGTGTGCAACCACTGCTACTTTCAAAGTATCTCTATAATGTGTACAGCTTCAGGTCCCACAAAGGCAAACAACCTCTTGACCTCACACTTTCATTGATGGGAAAGAGGTTATATATTACTGAGGCTATATTTAACCATATCACAGATTATTACAGCGTGCAAGTTAAAGATATTCA
>NW_010107829.1:9130-9696 GCF_000699245.1 Pterocles gutturalis
AAAGGCTGAACAAAAAATATTTCTAGATCTACACAGTGTTGTTTTCTGTAAAATAGCAAGGATATTTTAAAATTATTAAGTTTTTTGCGTTCTCAGGTGAGTACTCTGCCTTGGTATACAAATGAAGGGAAAAATAAAAATCAAATAATAACTGGTCTTTTCCACGATGTCCAGATTAGAACCACGTTCAGTGCAGGAGTGATGGGCATGTAAGCCCTTCGTATCAGGAGATCTGTCTGGCACTCATCAGGCAGTGTTACTTGATCACAGCTGGATAAAAATGCACACCCTGGGCAAATCTGTAAACACCAGCTTAATCTGTATGGGAAAAGTTACTGTCATCTCCTCCGACAGAAAAAGCCTCCAGGACACATTCCAGCAGTAACAGTCACTTCAGTTTGTTACAAATGTTGTCAGATTTAGACACAAAACCATTATAGATGTCAAAAAGCTACAATTGAAAAAATAAATGTATTGCTTTTTAGGTATTTTGTTTTAGAAAAAATAAGGAAAGCCAGTAATTTTATCCCTGTGACCAAAGAGTGTGTGGGGGGGGGGGGGGGTTG
>NW_010107829.1:9727-57735 GCF_000699245.1 Pterocles gutturalis
GGGGATGTCCCTGTCATACAGCAGGGAGGGATTGTAATTAGGATAATATTTTGCAGGAGTCTTCTTTGTGCATAAATTAAAAACAACGTCTTTCGGACATGCCAAAACCTACTTTTGGCTTCTTATGCCTCTATCAATGGTCATATTTGCAATTGCAGGACCAGAGCCCATTACTCTTGTAATCAGCCCTGGAAAACACCCTGAATCACTTCATCATCAGAATAGCTATAAACTAATGGGAAAAAAAGGGCTTTAATCAACTCTGGACAGTTTAACTGAAATCATGCAGTTAGAGATTCATAGCTTGCTTGTCTTTTTCAAGCAGATATTACCATTTCCTTTAGAGAGATTGTGCATATGTGTAACAAAAAACAAAACAAAACAAAAAAAAAAAAAAAAAAAAAAAGGGCAGGACTTGGGACTTGATTCAGCTATCCAGGACTGCCAATGGGAAACTTTCATTTAAATTTAATGTGAGCTGGATCAGACTCCAGAGTTCCTGATGTGAAAATCCTAATGCTACAAATTCCCTCTCCAGCCTTGTATCTTCCCTTCTACCTTCCCATGCCCACCCTCATGTGTAAGAGAGCCGCAGAATGACTGGTTTCTGCAACGTGTTAAATAAGAGGAAAGGGAACATTCAGAAGAAAACTAGGTATTTGGGGCTTTCTTCAACCCGAGATTAATGTCAAGAGATTTTTCTTAGCATTAGTGTCAGTGCTAGCCAGGAAAAATGATCCCATTAAAGGGCCCCTCATGAATAATTCATGAGGCCCAATTTAGTGTTAGTACTGAGGGTGAGAGATAAACAGGTGATAGTTTGAAAAAAAAACTTGGCATGGTATTTTGGTGTTATTAATATTATTTTTTTTTAAATCTGTATATGTATTAGAGGAAGGAGACATAACTTGTTTTTTAAAACTCGGGTTACTGTTTAACTTCGAGTTGAGGATCTATGTGACCTGTATTTCCAAACCATTAGTGATGAGCTATTCCCCCTAAGTGCATTAAAGTAGAAAGCTCTGTAGACAAGATGGTAATTTAGGGGCTGTGTTTGGCAACAGGATTCCTCACATCTTTGCTGTTCTCTTCTAAGTCCATTGTGAGTATGGAAGAATAGTTAGTGAATGTAGCAATTAAGGTGGTTTTTTTTCACCAAATTAAAAATTACATTTTTGCAATAATTGCAGTAGTTGAATAATTTATGTCCATTTAAATGGAATAGCACTTAGCACTGATGTTTACTGAAAACCTTTTTGTGTTTCGTGTAAAAAGGTGAAAACAAAAGTGGTGTAAGGGGAGGCCTGCGAGCATGATATTGTTATCATGCCTGTGCAAATCGTCAGACTTCAACCTACATTTGACTTCTTTAAATTGTAGCATAAGTACGTGCATTCCAGCCAAACAGAAGTTACTACAGATGGTGCTGGGACTGGCTGAGCCATCTCAGCTGGTCACACAAAAAGCTCGTAGTAAGGCTGTAGTAAGGAGCCTTGTATGTCCTACTGCTGGTCATTTTCATTTAGAAAAGCAGAAAGAAGAGTTGCACATTAGCTAAAGGTGACTGGGTGTCCATGCTGCCCCTTGTAAGGCCAGGCACAATTAAAATCTTTGTTTCCATGTTGTGGCATTGCTCTGAAAGCCTCTTTCTCTCTGACCAAGCTACAAATGGCTGCCAGGCACCCGGTGGTTTGGTTTTTTAAATATACTGTATATTTTGCACTTATCACTTTTAGTTAGAAACACCAATAGAAAGAGGAATTCAGAATCCCTGGCAACAAAATGAGAGACAGCTTACTATCCACATGCTTGTTGGGCCTGGCAATGTGATTGTTTGCATTTTATCATACCGATTTTTGCTTTCAGCCATGGGATATGATTCTGATTTGTACCAGTATAAATCCATTGCTACTTCCAAGTTGCAAGGAAGGCCAGTGAGATCAGCGTCTGCCCTCCTGGGTTTATTCTGATAAATATTTACTGAAGATTGAATTCTACCAAAACGCCACTAGGATTTTGGTCTAAATAAAAATTATGTCATTGGACTTGTGGCCTCTATTGCCAAGATCTGTGAGCTGTCAATCCCAGATGCTCATTCCCATGCAGTGGCTACAGTTTGCATGGTTGAGCAGGTTTAATCCAAAACTAGAATGTCTCCACCAGTGAGTGATTGGCCTAGAGGCATGAAGTGACAGGACAGTACTTCAACATTAATTTACTTAAGTGATGTTGCTGGTCTTTCTACAGTGGTCATCTCTGTGGGACATTGGTTTTATAAGCTAAATGCACATTTCTCAGTGTATAATAATCACTATCCCCTTAAGCCCCATAGGGCGACATAAATCTACTTTAAAAAAATTTTGTAGTGACATGTCCATGCATGTGGTAGTTCAAGTTCCTATAGTAAAAACACCATCAACTCTCCAAGTTTCTGTTCTTGAAAAAAACACCGATATATTGAGCCTGTAGTAAAATGCTGTATTTTTGTAACTGTGCTTCATGAGTCCTTGCAAAAGTTGGGTAAATAAAAATAGATTAGAAATTTCTGGTTTACCATCAAAATGGTTAAAAAAATCAAAGTGAAATGCAATCTTGTGATTCAGATATTGAGGTGAATGATGATACAGCTCACAGAGAATAGGTTTAAAGCATCAGGCTGAAAATGTATTAACCTAATTTTAAAATTAAGTGCCCCAATTAAATAGTCCTGGGGTCCCAGCTATAGAAGACACGGCTTCATGTCAATGACAAGGGATGGTTTTCTTTCTACCCGTGCTCTTCAAGTCACCTGGGGGATTCACCTCACTGCTCAGCAGGAGTAAGGATAGGGATAAAGGATTCCTCTCTCTTTGTGAGGTTTTAAAAGCTCCTCCTGCTCAAGGATCATGGTCAAATATCACTGGGGCCCCAAACTTGAATTTATCTGGGGATTTGCTCCATGGATTTGTTGAGAAGCTAAAGTCGTGATGATGACACACAGTTGCCCTCCTGCCCCATGCTCCTGCAAGACCCCACAGTCTTTTATTATACCTCTACCCTAAGGAAAGAGGGAGGAACAAACATGGCCAATGAGGTTGGTTGCTTCCTTCCTTCCTGCTGGTGAGAACAAGGTCTTCCAAGAAGGGCTTAGGCAAGATCCAGTTTTCACCACAAGGATGGTCTCCCTCCCTCTGAGGCATTACAGGCTGCTGGGAATATATTTGCTTGCTTCTCTGGTGAAGCACTGTTCCTGAGGAGTGGGAAGGATGGCATACCTTTCTCTTCTATAAGATGACTGTGTAGCCCAGTTGCACTAAATATGTGTGTGTAAATATATATTTGCTTCTTTGGATAATTGTTAGCTACATAATCTGTATGCTATATGTGTTTTTTCAGGTACCAAAAATATGCACTTTTGGAAGTTTTGAAGTATCTGTTTTCTGTTGCATTTTTTGAGTTGCTATGTAAGCATTATTCTTCTGTAAAAGTGCTTCTACCTTGGATTATGCTTGGCACCAATTTACATTGTAATATTACTGACACTGCCATTTAATTTGCCTGGTTGCCTATGGTCTAAGTGTAGGTAATTTACAAACCTTTAGCAATGTTCAGCTTTCCTAAATGGTAGGGAGAACTGCAATTACACTTAAAATGCACTGGTGCACTATGTGTCAGCAAAAAAGGACCTACAAAAGACATAATTACAATGTAATTGCCCACAAGTTCATGTAGTAAACATACATTATTAGAAGGCACTCATCTATTCAATTTAAGTGACATTACAGATAACATATTGCATAAATAGGAAGCCATTTTGTGACTAGTTAGTATAATAATAGGAGTTGAAATTAAAATGTGGTATGTGTATTCCTAAGAGCACTTCAAGCTTGGCATCTGCTCTATAGTGGCTTGCATTATGCTCCATTTCCAGTTTTAAACATCTGAATATTCTCTAAAGATATAAGCCAATAAATAATGACACTATTGGGTACCTTCTTAAAAAAAAAGTTTCAAACAAATGTTTAGGCCACCTAGGGATATTTTTATCCAAGAAAAAACTCAGAAACAGGATATGGTCAGAGACAGCAGGGAAATTTTTCAGGAGTTGCTTTTGGTGAGCAAAATTGTTTAAAACGATGCAAAATTCAGAATTTATTTCATTTTTGGTTCTTTGAACATCACTATAACAAAAGCAGTATGACTGCAGTCCACACTCCATTCCAGATGTACATTCAAAGGTAACCACTAAAGATGCAATACCAACGTCCTCTCGCCTCTGCTTGATGGTACCTGGGTACGTATAAGGGTCAGCGATATCCCACATCACACCAGGCGGAGGATCTAAGTTGTCTGCAAACTTTCATCGTGGAGGCAAACACTGCATCCTGAATTGCACATTTTAGAGAATTTGGCCTTGTACCTTTTTAATAAATAGCAGATGAATACGTACGTAGATGAGATTTGGTCCCTGGAAGTAAATGGTCCCTCTGGGTCAGGTTCCCTCTGAACTGTCTCTTTGTGCCTGACAATTTCTGTCAGGATGGGCTTTATGGGGATTATGGGCAAATAACTGGCTTATTCTCATGAAATCTCTGGAACAGCCATTCCTCACATGATGACAGCATATCTTTCTAAATAATTTTGTTAGTTTTCCAGCCTGCTAAGGAGTGGTGTGTGTTCCTAGTGCATCGATGAAGCAGCTCAGTTCAACATGCAACACCCTGGAGAGGCATCAGGCTCCATCTTTGCAAAGAGGTAAAGCCAGAGTTGGGGGTTCAGGGCCTATGTTGTTACCAAAAGCAAAGTTGTCCCATTAGATTATGCTTGTGTTGTTAATGGCATAATTTGTGTAAAAAAAAAACCAAAAAAAACCCAAAAAAACCCAACTTTATTTAAAAAATTTTTCTTTATTGTTAAGCTTTTGTTATGTTCTGTGCCCTCTAGAGAAAAACACAGTTCAGTTTGAAAGTCAGGCAAATATCTTCAGGCTGCTGGAGCCATCTATTTAACGTTTTACTTTTCTTGTGTGACCTTATAAGCAGTCTGACACAGTGTAGGTCCAGAATAGATTGTTTATTTTTGATTTGCTCCTAACATCCTTCCTTGCCAACTTTTACAAACAACATGATATCATAGATTTTTACTTGGGATTCCACTCTGTTGAACAAAGCTCGGATTTTTTTTTATTTTTTTTTTACCTCTTTCACTAGATAAATATGATAGTGGATTACAAACTTGTTAAGTATTTCCTTTTGGAAAACATTTTCTGATACTCGATATTGTACCAAGGCTCAACCTAAATTGGTTTAATTCCTTCTACCTGCTGTGTAGTTAGATGAGATCAACTAGACAGACCTTTCCCATTGGTTAAAGGTCAAAAGTAGCCTAAAGACATGTTGTTTACAGCACATCATATTGAGAAATATACTTTTCACAGAAGACGTGACCATATTTTCATTAGCAATGATGAAAAAGCTTAAACAGCTCTGTGAATATAATTACAGGGAATTATTTTTAATCACAAACCTATTCTAAAGAAAAATTAGAAGAATAAAAATCACTGGAGAATATTTTCATTATTATTATTTTACTGTAATTATTACTAGATTGTGTAAAATCTTGTTTTATTTCCCAGTACTTGAGTACGTTTGAGAAACCCCAGACACTTTAGAGTAAGAGTCATATTCTGATGACATTTATGTAAATGTAAATAACTTCACTGATGTCCGGCCCTGTGCAAAATTATAAAGGAGTCCCTGATGGCTGAAATGATGACTGACATTGTTGTTTTTTCTCATTTTAATTATTGTTAGATGACAAGATGGGAAATAATCAGTTTACTTGAACTTTTCAAATTATTTAGTCTTCGCAAAAAGAATGAAATTAATAACAAATTTTTAATGCTTTGTAAGGTAATTTTGTAAATGTTTTGTAATCTTTGTTTTGCATAACTGAATGACAAAGATTTAGTACATCTTTGCAAAGAGTATGAGTTTTTAGAAAGCTCAAGTTAAAGAAAAAAACACAAGCAAGGTTAAGAAATGTAAAGGCAGTGTTGTTGGGGTTTTTTTGGATGATGGTTTGAATTTTACCTATGGTAGCTTGGATTCAGTGGTCACTGAAATATTGATATCACCATGTCTTCAGACGTTTATATTGTTTTTTATTTTTTTTTAGGAAAAGTTCTCTAAATTCTTTGCTAATTAGTGTAAACTTATCAAGAATGTACAGCAAGAACTTTAACATTAGATTTTGTACCTAATATATTTAGTTTCCTAGGAAAAGACGTTTCTGTGATTTTTTTTTCTGTAAAAGAGACACACTACAGGTTTTTCACCTTTCTTCTGTATTTATATCAGAATTTCAATATTTTACTTGAAAAATTATTTGTATGGGCCTACTAAAAAACCTGATAGTTTTTTTGAAATATTTAAGCTGTAAAATGGCTTTTTTGTTAGACTAAAATGTTTCATGATGGTAATTTCAAAACAAACCAGCAACTTTTTATTCCAGAAGTCCTGTTCATTGATAGGTGATTACTTCATTTTGATGGAAGAACCAGAAAGCAAGTATAATCATAGTTTCTTTAAACTTAGGGACAGCATAAGCCTTAGTTTTTAAATAGTGTGCTTCTCTTAACTGGAATTTACCATAATGATGGAAATCACATGCTGTGGTTTGAGGGAACTGCATTTGGTAGCCTGTGCTTCTTCTACAGTTGTGGAAGACATAGGCATCTCCAAGGAAGCATTCATCAAAGTTAAATAGTTACAGGATTTCTTTGCAGGGAAAAGCACTGCTGGAGAGGATGATGTCTAACAGAGTATTACTAGTAGAGTGAGAGTTATGTCTATAATCAGAAGAAAGATTAAAGTTTTTGGTGAGGTATTAGTTATATGTTAAAGAGCATATCAATGATGAGCTTGACAAATAATAACCTATAAAGTCTAAATGCAACTTCTGAAGTAAAAATGGACATGAATTTTCCAGAAATAGAGACATTGTTCTATGGTGTTGACATCCTACCAACAGTCATATCTGTTCACAAAAGTCACGTCTGTGAAGAGGGAATAACATTTTCAGTTTTGTATGACTTGACATCTTCAGAAGACTAGACAGGGGAAGATTTAGTAATTCAGTAATTTACAACAGTAGATAATTTAAGCACTAAAGGGGAAGAAAAAAACAACAAAATGACGATCAAGAGTGACTTTCAGACATTTGTGGCATATTTGCCTTTTACGCGAAGTTCCCTGAGTTTTCATAAAAGATGCATGTAACAACCTTGAAAAGACTGATTTTATTACAGAGGAGAGCTCTCAACTCCAATGATCTCCAACCAGCTACTTGACAAAACATCCTTACATACTGACTTTTGAGGTGCTTTGGCAAATCCTGATTAGCTAATTTTTGATGCATTGTTTGCTATGAGAAGCTTCTGAGATGTGAAACCAAAGTCAGTGCTAGTGTCAGGTAGCATACGATGTTTGAATATTCCTGATGATATCTTAAATTTGCTGTTGTGTTTAATTGTTCTTGGTTTACCTTTTTAAATGCTTGTTCAACAAAAAATTTGGTGCATATTTTAAAACAGCACTTAAATGCAATGAGCAGATCTTAAGACATTCAGCAGGTGGAAGGTACGTGTCTGACATGGACAGCAGAGTCCATGTTTGTATTTTATATGAGAAGAAGCAGTAACTTGGTAATTAAGTAAATATTGTAATAAGTATAGCTCTGACATCCACTTGAAGCTTACAACTCCCCAGGGATCAGATGCTTAATTTGTGGCCTTGATAATAACAACCTAATGAACCTCCCATCTTACTGGATACTTAATAAACTTCAAAGAAAACAAAACAAGAATCTATGAGTAAAAGTACATCCTTAGCTTTTCATTAAACAAAATGAGCATGAGTCAAGGCCCAGCATGGCTTCCAAAGTTAAAGCTACCAACTACAAAGCAAATGTATGCAGAGAAATGTACAACAAAAGACATAGCTTTTAAACCTCCAGTTGAGTTTCCATAAATGTTGCTTACAAAAGCTACCATTCTCTATGTTAACAAAAAGTTGTGGATATGTTCTTCACTAAATCCTCTTTTCCCATATAATCCACCTTGTGCACTTTATCTCAAGTGTGTTTTATCTGATCTAATCCTGGGCTCATTCATTCTCAGATAGAAGCAACAGGATTATTTCACACTTAAACTAGGCCCAGTCTTTCTGTCAGTCCATAAGAGGACACCTGGGTAATAAGAAATTATCTATGGAACAAAAGATTAAGCAGGTGCTAGGGAAAAAAGTAATTCTTTCAAATACAGCAAATTTTAAGGAAAAGATAAAACATTTTTATTCAGAAAAATGTTCGTAGGAGGCACTGCATTTTAAAAGGAATGAACTTACGCCATATTTAGTACCAATATTACTTGGCACAAGTTTTATTAGAAAAAAACAAATTCTGTTTCTGTCACGCTAAAATGACTTTGATTTCTCTGGAGTTAATCTGATTTTAATGGGTGTAAGATGTGCAGCATACAGGATAATATCAGAGCATGAGTTTTAACTAGGTCAAAGAGACCAGTCATACCCAGTCATATCTTTCTTCCTTGTTCTACCAGCCCTTACTTTAGGGGAGGAGGAGGAGGAAGGCTTCATGGCTCAGTAAATTACCTTCAGGTTTGCTTTTTTCTTTTGCAGTAGTGGGCAAAACAACTTGGACATAAAATCAAAGCCCTCTGCTCCCTCCTTAAAGTTGTGGGACATGGATGAACCAAGTTCAGTCTCCTCTGACTCAGCAGAAACATTAAATAAAAAATTTACATGTGCATATATGTCTATATTTATTTAATCTATAGCTATAGCTATATATCTATGTATGTATGCCTCCTTTGGCTTTTAGAGACCACAGGAGCACCTCAAATATTGTCTTCTTTTTCCAGTGTATATCAGGCTCTTGATATGAAGATCTGAAGGCAGAGCAACAATTTGCTGCTTTAAAACAGTGGACCAGTTCCTCAGGAGATATAAACTGGTAATGTCATTATTTCCCAATCATTCCCTCCTTCCCTTTTGTCATCAGATTCCTGATGGACTAGTGTACAACAGCAGAGAATTTGTCCCTTAATTCCATGGGCATAGGAGGATCGTCCACAGATGACTTTACTTTCTGAGTGGTGGTCCTTTGAGTTTCATCTCTCCAAAGAAGGACAACATAGTACAGTATGTAAATCGTTTCATGGGATTCAAATTAATACATTATTGAATTATTGCACTAGAGATTGAAAACAGATACACATTAGAGAAAAAAAAAAAAAAGAGTAGGTGTGATCTAAATCCTGAGACCTCAGGATACAGACTAATCTTCTGCTTTACTGGGTAATAGGGAAGAAATGTCCAGTAGGTTATTATACAGCACACAGTAGAGGTTTTGTTCTTTATTTCCTTTGTAATATCTGATACTATGTGATGTCAGTCACAGAACAAAAGACTGAATGGTCAACGGATGCAGAATTTTTATGGTCTATGTCTTGCTCAGGTGTAAAGATGAATCTGGAGTTTACACTGGACTTTGTCCAGGAGAGTCCAGTGCTGTGAGTTTTCAGTTTCCCTGGATGTACACAGGGAAGTGCAAGTGCTCAGCACCTTGCAAGGGTGCAGATCTATGGCTTGATAGCAGAAAGCACAGCTACTGGATTCAGAAGTGGGTTTTCCTAAAACACTCAAAAAAAGTAGCCTAACTCTGATATTTTAAATTATTACTTAACCCACGATGCATGCCTTGTAGAAGCAATGATGCCTTAGTAGTATGAAGCTTCAGAGGGGAATTTTATTACTAAAGCTAAAATGTTGTACTGAAGTGAAAAGCTACAAATGCCTTCTTTTTTGAATCATATACAAATGCAGTTATATTCATTCTCAAGGCTTGTATGCTAATTTTGAACTGGGTGAATCTATATAAAGAAGCAATTTTTTTTAAGTGTGTTTCTAGATAGGGTGAAAAAATCTAAATAAATAAATGTATCAAATGGAAGAAGTCAGTCGTGGCTTCAAAGTTTGTTTGTCCCAAATAAAAATTTTCATCCTCTAAATAGTTTAAAAAACACAAAATGAAATAAATCAATTAATGATTTTTTTTGTTAAAATATTGAAAACATTCAATTAGAAAATGTTTTTTTTTTTTTTCCTGAGCATGTAAAGACATTTTTCTAAGTGGAAAAATTTCGAAATTAATGAGAATTAATTAACTGAGATTGGTTGCTAAATTTGTGTTTTCTTCTGTGTGAGACAGTTCATTTATGCATTTATTTTACCTAACAATTTATGGAACATATTCACTCCCAGATATGCTTCTGTAAAGATCCTGTAGTTTTATTGAAAGACAAATATAAACATGTAGAAATGCAAAATCAGAATAACACTAACACTGATGAATGACAGTATGAAAATAATATTTTTTTTCCCAAAAAGCATTTGGCAATATGGAACCAGTTCTTTTTACTTTCGATAAGGAAAGCTTTGCTCACCAGCTTGGTCTCCCCAGCTCCTCCCAGCTGTTCAGACAATCCCAGCACATTGACCAAAGGGGTGAAGGGTGGGGAAATAGAGAAAATACATAAACATCCAAATCTCAGTAATGTACACTTAACAGTCTTTTTAGAATTGACTGAACATGGAGCAGCAATTCTCTGTCACATGACAGAATTCCTCTAACTAAAGACACATGCAGGTTGATTTAATGAATCTGATCAATAATTCAGTACCTGCAGTTTAGGGTTATCTAACCCAGGATGTGTTATCCAGGACATGTACAGGAAAAAGATCACAATTTTTTTGATTGTCATCCAACAGCAATTAATAGAAATGCAAACAAAGTTAGGGCTGTTGATTAGGTAAGATGAACTTTTAAATTAATTTCATGTGTACAATTTCATATTAATTTCAAAATCTGTAACAGTAGAATGTTCATTAAAAAAATAAGTATTGTAGACTTTAAAGATCTCAAAGTTTTTAAAAATATATTTTAAAGGCAGTTTTTGGTTTTTACCAATCTCACAGTTATACATATTTGTCAATATAACAGATGTTTATTAACCTTACTTATGTGGGTATTTCAACATTTTTGTAATAAAATGTTACTTCAAATAGAGTTATGCTCTTAAATAATCCTTTCTTTGTATGTACAAGGTATGTGACTGTAAGATTTTAGGCACAAACACTGAAATGACTTGAAATTCAAGCAAATACGTTGACTTCTTTCATAAAGTTCCCAAAATACAGTAATTGAAAAGAAAACATTTCATGGAAAAAAGGTCACCGCTAAGTACCCAAGACAACAGAAAAAAAATCTATTTGTTAAGGGTCTTAATTTGCATATTAGTTGATTTTCTCTTTTAACTGAATAATGCAATAAAACAATGGCTGTTTCTCTTGGACTGATGCAGTTGTTTCAAAGCTGATAATCCTTTACAGTGTGGCTGAAAAAAAAAAATCGTTTGAAACAGTGATTCGGAACCATCATGACAAAGTCTGATGTTGTCAGACTTATTTTTTTATTAACTAAAAATGGTTTAGACTTTCTTCTGTATAATGCCCTTCCACCCATGCAAGGACCGCTAATTATTGTTTGGATGTGAAGTTTAGGAAATAACAAAATATAAAAAAATTACATCCCAGTGATACAGGGATAAATAAGACAGAGTTGTGCATATCTATATATATATTAAAAATATATTTCTATATACACATATATACACCTATATGTTGTACCCTATCTGTCTCTATACTATGCTGTTTGGCCTTGTGACCAATAGACAGTGGTAATTATCTGTGTATAGGTACATGTATGAGAAAAGGAGAACAGATGTCCATGATTATGTAAGTTATGGTAATTAACAGTACATAAATGAAACAAGTTTGTTTTTGTTGATGTGTCACTTGCACACTGCTCCTCTTGAGCATTGGGTTACATCCTGTACATGATCGCCTTATTGTCTACTGTCATAAAAATTCCAGTTTTCTTTCTGAGCAGTCACAGAATGGGACTTGCCAGCTGTCATGGAAAATGTATTCAGTTCGTTTCCACTTAATTTATCTAATCTTAATTCTATTATTATTTTATTACAATTATTTAAGTGCTTGGGGCACCAATCTAAAGTAAAAACAAATAAACAGTTGGAGTTCCAGATAACTCGTAAGTGATCTGAAAGGTCTCATGGAAACAACATCACTATTGCAGTTTTATTTTTTGAAAGGTTAACATTATAGAGGCTTCATCATTGCTGTTATAGTTAACAGTCTGTCAAGACTGACATGTTAAATTCCTGCTTCATGAGATTAATGGCTAAACAATAGAAAACTCCCTCTGGATAGGGAAAAAATGTTGTGAAACAGTGTTTAGATGTTCAAAACCTTGTAACTGTAGGCCTCGTATCACCTTCATTTCCAGCACTATCAACTTGAAATACAGAAGAGCATCCAAGCCCACGATTACATCTATTTCTGTTCTGCTCAGTGCTTTTGCGTGAAGGCGCGTGCTAGCTTCCTTGACTGCAATGACATCTGAACATAGGCTTAAAGATCCGACAGTCCAACTGTTGCATTGAACTGAGATGAAGTTTTGGTTTGTCTTCCTGGGCTCAAGCTGTTCGTCTCACTCTCTTCAGCAAGAACCGTGAGTGGCTGCGTTCAAAGCAGTACCTAGCAATTTTCTCTTTTGCATTTGAAGCATGGGTTTGTTGGGTTTTATGCTTCCATTTAGTCTCTGAACCCAGTCACGGCTGCTCTCACAAATATGACAGTCACCTTGTCTGCTGAGTCTGTGTAACCAGAGTCCTCGTTACCTCTCATTTTACTCCTCCATCACCCTTGTTGCCTTGCCTTGATCTTCCCCATAACATGGCTGATTTAGGGTGCCTTGCAGAGAAATTTGGGTCTTTGCTTTCTCTTTCTAATGCAATGAGTTATTTATTTCTGATGTCTCAGTCTTGCTTTAAGTTTTTTTTTTCTTTCCTTTTTTTTTTACTGGGACTTTAGACAACATGATACGTGTTTCACTATATTTATGTAGTTAAAGCACATAATAAAAATATATAAAGGACTTAATCAACTAATTCAAAATTTTAAATTACTAATTACTAAATTACTATTTTAACCCTATTCTAGTAATTTCAGGTAAGAAGTATGAAACTATTCAATTATTCTATTGGTCACGTGATCACATAGTGGTTTAAGTTCATCCCCTGTGTAATAAGACATTTGATTTGACTAAGGAATTGCTGTAAAGTATCCAGGGCTTGATCTAGCTACCACTGAAGCTGTTGCAAGGTTTTCTAACAATACAACATAATTTCTAATTATCACCATACACGTAAAAATTAATGTAATTTCTTTAAAAGACATTTGGATTTAACTGGAGATAAATAGCTGCTGCAGTTAGTGTTTCTTGCTTATGAGTCCTCTCTCCATCTGAGAGGAGCCGTTAACGACGCAGGAAAGGAAGGCAAAATTCCAGAGTGATGAGTCCAAAAGTCATTTATTTAGAAACTGAAGTTTGACTTTGTTTTCTTGCAGAAACCAAATCTGTTAGTTTGGTTTGGATGCAGTGTATTGACAAAGGGTGGGTTGTTTTTCCTTTTTATCTAAACCTCCTCGTGGAGATAGAGAAAAAATAATCTGTCCTGAGAGCAAACAATGATTCAAACTCATTGTTTGCTTGAAATGGCTGACCTTGCTAAGGGAGACTTATCTGCACAGATGATCGTGCCTCCAGCAGTAGTTAGGAAATCCTGGCAAGTGACTCGATGCCTTTGCGAACACTTGCAAGACTCTCTTCACGCTCTGATCCAGAAGCCCTGGTAAGTGAGTGGCGTGCTTCGGGAAGTCTACTCTGCAAAGCCTGGCCCACGTCTCCTCCTGTTGAACTTCTGAGGGAAACCAATATTCACTCTCTCCAAAGGCAGCAGGGAAAGGCACACTGAAACAAAATCTCTCTCCTCTGCAGTGGCACAGCCCGTGGCCCTGGGAGCTGTGTTGTTCTGAGGAGTTTTCCTCAGTATGGTGCCTGGGGAAGGTGGGAGCTGAGCTGATGGTCACCCTGTCCACAGGGCCGGAGCTTTCATCTTCGACCTGAATTTCTCATGATGGACACAAGGTTCCCTTCTCTAGTTGGTGTGAGAAAGCTGCAAGGCTGTGACACAAAAATCACCTTGTAGCTGACTATTAAGAACTGCAGCTAAAATAAGAGATATGAAAGTGCCATCTGCAGTTCAGTCACACGGGGCAAATCTCACAGGCCTGACGCAGTCAGAACACCCACGGTGGGCGCACGGCGGGAGCTGACCCACAGGATAATAGGGATGCATACTGAATGAATCGGAAGTAACACCTGGCCTTTGTCTGGGAAATTACCATTTTTTTAGGCCAGTCTTCAAAGCTGAACATTTCTTTAGGACTCTGGAGCCATTGAGGAGGCAGACAAAAGGAAGAGAGTCATGGAGAGACATGTAAAAGCTGTAGACCCAGCAGAAAGGGTGGGAGGGTATGCAAGAAGGCTGGGGGAACAGGAGTTAAAACCTCAGTATAAAATTCCAGTCCTTCCTGTGCGGATCAGTTTTTCCAAGGGTGAAAGGAAAATTAATTTCCCAATGCATTTAAGTGATTTCATTACACAATTTCGTGCTTGCCTAAACTTTAGCCACATACTGTTACCCATCCTTGCAAGTCATCAGTTTTGGGTCTGTGTTTTACAACATGTACTTAGTTTAAACACAAAATACATTCATGTCTGTGTGTGCAAAGAGACACATTCATCACACTCTTTGTGCTGTTTCTCATTCTAGATGTGGCCAACGCATCTTTTCTGGGTAAACATACATACCATAGAGGAAGAATGCTTTATCTTTAGAAACACCCAGCATACATTTACTACATATATCTAATTAGGAGCAAATGCCACTCTTCTACATTAGCACTCGAATTTCCAAACAGATGCTCAACTCGTTACACATAAGTGCAAAAGAAACCATTGCACAGTGCAACTGAAGGGGTGCATGCAGAGTACTTGGTAGTTGCATTCTCACAGATATCTCGCTCTAGTCTGAGATCGATCCAGCATAACAAGTGAGTGGGCTGAAGTTGGTAGAACTACTTAAATGCTTAAAATTTCACACTTTCTCAAATGCTTACTTTTCTGGATCAGGCTCTTGTGAATAATTGGGCCCACAGCTTCTTGGACTTTTTTTTGGGTGATCAGGTCATGAAAATGAGAATGCCATCTTTGTAGAGACTTAGCAGTCACAAACTGCAAGCTGATAATCAGCCTAATTGCATGTCATCCTTTCCTAAATCAAATTAGTCACAAATGATTATCAATTGAGCCCTAAAATCCTGACATAGTTTGAAAATGTACAAGTTTTTATGAAGGTTGTCTTGGAGGCCCAATAAAAAAAAACCAAACATGCCAGCTTTCAATGTATCTGGTGACACTGCCTAACAGCTAAGAGAAAACATCAGGGAGAATGTCTGTGTAAAGTTACAATCTTTTCAAGCAAGTCAGCTATCTGACCTACAGCACTGGAATGTGCTGTCATTGCCAGCAGCCACCCTCAAGATTTTTTCCTTGTTTTGTCTGTGCTAGCTCATGGCTCTGTGCCAGTTATTAGCATTTTGAGTAAATTATGCGGTTTTGGTTTGCATAGGCAGGGAAAAATCCTTCTCATCTGCTGGTGGCACCAGGTCTACTCAGCCTGAGTCTTTCTGTGCAGTCTGGTGTGAGCTGTAGAGGTTACATCAGCATCCAGGTTGGACCACTAGTCTCAGAAAACCTCTACAAGCATTTAATGGACAACAGGGTGCTACTGTCCCAGGAGAGCAAGCCTGTGCATAGGTATTTACTCAACTGTGTACAATATTCTTCAGTTTAGTGCAAAGCAATGAGCCAAAGCCACGGTCTGTTAGCATCCCAGTGACATGCCACGTTAAATCAAGCAGCTACTTCAGCACTTTCCATGCAGTATTGTAGTCACAACTGCATGTTACACCTTTGCAGAGATTCTTCTTGAGACATGAAGTGTATAATATCTCCTAGTACATAACAGGTTCAGGTGTAAAATATGTCTTGGCTGAACAAATAACTTCTGGCTTACGTTTCTGTTCATCTGTCTCTTCTACTACCAGAATTGATTTTCCCCTGTATTAATCTCTCAATCCATAATTAAAGGAGCAGGTCTCTGTATTTCTTTTCCGAGCACCTGTTTCCTGTTTTGAAATGTAGGATAAGTGATAGTGTGTACTTTTTTTCCTGAAGGGAAAATCCTTTACTCCTAGAGCACAAATAAGGTTGTTTATATTTGCCTCAAGTGCCAGAATTTAACATACTTATGCTCTAGTTATCCAGCTGACATTCTGTATTTATTAGATTTTTAGTACAGTATGTGGCATTATAATCAATGCAGTATTGACAAAAGCACTTGGATCACACACTATTTATTTAATTTACTACACTGACTCTCATTTAGTAAACTTAATACACACACTGTGTTTTCCTGGCACCTTCAGATACATTATTCAGAAAGGGCATATGGATTGCACAGCAAACCACTCTAGTGTCTAAGTTACATCACAAGCTTTTCTGTAAACTGTTGATCATTAACCTATTCGCTGCTGCAAACCTAGCTTGCTACACATGTGCTGGGCAGTAACTTGTGAAGTTTGGACATAGTTATACAGCATTTTTAATGTCTGCTAAAGTCATAACACAAGAAGCATTTTATTGTAACCTGCAGGTACCATAAATACTAAATCTCCAACATTTTTATAACCAGTTATATCAAAGGCAATCTGATTGTCACTCTTTTGCACATAGGATTCTCCCATTAGTAAGCAGTCTTATATTACAGGCATAAAACACTGTTAAGCTTTTCAGCTCCGCCAGACTAGCTACAGCTGTGTCACATTTGTGTTTCCTTATTTTATGTGTGCCAGTTATCTAGATTAAAGTTGGAATAGCATAGCACTCCACTAGATGACAGGCTTGGTTTAAAGCCAGACCACTTAGTGATGCTTATCAAACAATTTTCAGCTACATACAGTAGCATAATTCAAAAACTTGAGAAGACTCTAAATTATCAGGCATGCCATGAGAGATGATTTCTTTTTTGAATGGAAGATTAAAATATTCCCCTTGCAAATACGTGGAGTCTCCCTAGTCAGAGGCATCAGTGAAACAATCTGATTTCATTTTTTCTACTCAGTTTTGAATGAACATGTGGCCCTAATGGTTTTGAACATACACAATGTTATCCAGTCATTTGGGGCCCAAGATGGAAAACGTGTCAAATCAGTGGCCCATGAACTTTATAAAGTCCTGTTTTCAATAGCTCATTTTTCTGTTCTTTGTTCTTATGCTCATTTAGTCTTTGTTTGCTTGGTTGTGGTTTCTAAGCTATTAATGACTGATTCAACTCCAGCTCATGGGCTGCCCTAAGGCAGCTATGCATTAACTTGCAACCCCATTAGACACAAGTTCACCTAGAGCTTCCCATCAGTTGAGGTGGGACAATCTGTGCTTGTAGATCATCACATATATTTACAGGAAGAGTGTGATTGCTGATTCTGACACATCCTTGAGAGAGAATGCCTCCTGAATGGCAGAGTGGAGTTATTTCTACACAGTGCTGAGTGTTTGGGCTGCTATCATGACTGGCCTTCTGGGTAGGCTGTTATAGGAAGGAAAACTTGACTTCACCACCCAATGCCCATCATTACCTGGTCCAAAGAACTTCTTTAAAACAAGGTTACTTTTAGCATTAGGAAAGCAAATAAATTATGTGGAAGGTAGTGTGGAACTATGCTCTGAACCTACAGGTTTATCTGTAACTGCTGTGAAAAAAATCAACTGTGTCCTTTACAGAGGAACAGGCCAACAGCCCAACTTTATCACTGCCACCTCTGTCACAGCCTGGGATGTATATAGTGACACAAGTTGTGCTTACAGCTGATTTCTTGCACATTGAGGAACAGTTAGCTTGTGTTAACTTTAGAGAGAGAGAGACACGGCTCATTGCCTGGCCCTGCTGAGGGAGGGGGAGAGAAACTGGGATGCTCACTTGCTTTGCCAACATCAGGATTTGAAAGAGAAAGTTCTGAGTTAGCAACCCCATACCTCTTCACTCATTTTGAAGGAAATACCTCTTCTGCTGTACTATAGTTTGTAATAGACAATCTGTAAACACAGAAAAACCAGCTAGCATTTAGTAAAACTCCATAAACAAACGCAGTAAAGAAATGCTAGGTAACTTGTGTATCTGTAGCAATGAGGTTACAGCTGGAATATCCCTCTGATAAAAGCAAAGAAGCAAAACACAACCTGATGCTCAGAAAGGTTAAAGAGCTAATGGTATGATGTTTGCAAAGTCTGATTCATTCACTATTCTCTTTTCAGAAAAAAAAAAAAAAAAAAAAAAAAAAAATCACCTGTCATTTAGGTTTATGTTGTATGCATTCATATTTTAAAGTCTGCTAAATGTGTCCTGCACGTTTCCCTTAGCAATATCTGTCGGTGTTTTAATATTACAGGGCCTGATTGTTCACTTTCTGGAGTCAGTAGAAATTTTCCCACTGATATCAGTGACAGCAGAATCTGGCCCCTGATTTTTAGAGGATTGAAGCTATCCTTAGAAGAGCATATGCTCTGCTCTCCACTTTCTTTGATGAGTTCTAACATTCTTTTGATGTGGGCTCCAAAAAAGACATTTTCATCTTTGGATATATGTGTTTTAAAAGATTAAAAACATTGAATAGTAGAGTAAGAACATTTTTGTGTTTCAGGCCACAATCCCGTTTAAACCAAAACTTGCTAATATCTATTAGATGAAAGAGAAGAAAATGTACAAGAATAAAAATGTTGAGCAAACAAAATGGAAAACAACTGAACAGACACTCTTCAAACTCATGGAAATATCGTATTGTTTGGATCATGAATGTAGGCACACATGAGGTACACTGACATAGCATTAGAATGTCACTTACACCCTGGTGTCTGTCTATGATTATAAGCAGGATATTCAAGCAGAGGTCTTGTGAGCATCCTGCTTCTGCTTCTCTGCACTCTGCAGAAAGAGTAGTTAAGAAAAATGGATAGGAGGGTAAATGCCATTTACAATTACAGAAGCCCAGTGTTCTGGCATGCTGATGGTGGGAGGGGTAGTGGCACATCAGGATTAGATTCTCTTAGGATTCTCTCCCTCAACGCTATGATGAGAATAAAATCTGGTGAAGTCTACATTAAAAACTAAATCCAGTGGCTAGAGAATTGTGGAAGATGCTTCACAGTCCTGCAAGATGCTGAGCAGTCACAGCTCTGATTGATTGACTTCATAGAGTATAGTTGATGGAACAGTCGATGGAATGTACTCACATTGTTTAACGTTGTATGCTGGAAAAATGCTTCAATGTTACAATGATATGTGCAGTGTAAAAACTGGGAAAGAAGAGAATAGAACTGAGCAGAATAGATTAGAAGAGAACAGAGTAAAATTTCCTTTCAGATGTTGGGGTTTTGACCCCAGGTCTGAACTGCCTTGAATTTCCTTTTTATTTTTTTTCTATCTTAGTGATTAATTATTATCAAATATTCTTTAACAGCTGTGACATCTGTTAAATGTAATTACTTTCTCTTCCATGTGTAAATCTAAGACTTTCTTTTAAAAAAAAAGAGGCAGTTTATACTTAAATTAACTATTTTTATCTGCAATTTGCAAGTTAAGGTGCATGTAAAGCCTGCGGCTAAACCAAAGGCTCAGTTGTGCCTCCTAGGCACAGTGTTAATTAAAGGGTGATGTGGATTTGTGGAACTCTGGGAGGGATTATACCTTAGAGAGGCACAACGTCCCCAGTGCTCCACAGCATGTGAGTAAAAAGCACATCCTGTGCACCACCCACGTTGATGTTACTCAGCATCTCTGTGGGCCCATCTCCTTCCAACATCTCTTCATCCACTTTGCTGGGGCTTACACCCAGGGAGCAGCTGGAAGATACAGCCCTGACACTCCTGACCAGTGTCTGCATGCCAAGGGAGAGGTGGTGCTGACATCCTTATCATTGCTTATAACTATCAGAGATTAGATACAACCTGGGCAAGGATAAACAGAAATTGCCAAGTGTCATTCCCTAGATATACTTTCTCCTTTTACTCAATGATAGGTCTTTTAAAGTTTGACAGCATGTGTGATGCTTGACAGCTTCTTACATCTTACCTGAGCCCATCCCACACAGCTGATTTTGAATAATTCTATATCCAGCATCTGACTTTTTCTCGATATTTTTCAGCAGGGATCATTTTTCCCTGGGGTAGCTCTCTTGACACCAATGAAGTTTTAGATATGATTTACCCCTGTGCAAATAAGATCAGCATCAGACCCATAGACCTTTGATTTAAAATATTGACAGTATCCAAAGGACATATTCCAATCTCTATGTAAATAATGCCTGTGATTAGTTTAATGCACATTTAAGGGTTTTTCAAGGCTGTATTACTCAATGGATTAAATGTACATTTTGGTAATATATTATTGTTATTATACATCCAATAGATCTAATTCAGCCCAGTGTGATTTTTTATGACCAAGTAATAGACCACCGAAAGCAGGATTTATTATAGCAATGCCAAGACACTTCTATTTATAGTATAATCGTACAAATTGCCACTATAATAAATACTCTTCAGTTATCAAATCATCAGTCTTTTATGGTAACGTTGACAAATGATCCCATAGGCAATATGATATTACTAATGTAATGTACTAACTTTCATTTTTAATTTGGTTATGGGATCTGGAACAACTGTACATTATATGATGCAGTTCAAGTAGAACTTGTGACTAAATTTGCGTATCAGTACAGCAAAATGTGACTGCATGTAGTGCTTTAGACTATCCACATATGCAACATGAAAACAGTATCATTCTCAGTCCACAATCCAACACAGATCCGTACTTTGCATCCACTTGGAGGAAACTGTTATCAAGGAACGTCTAAAAGGAAAATTTAAAAATCACGCCAAGAATTTTTTGGTAAGTCGTTGCCATTATTGGTCCCAAGAGAAAGCAGGTCAGTTGTTAAGAGTTGATGAAAATAAAGAAAATAGAAGAACAGCATGAAATATTTTTAAATTCAGCTGTTGCGGGTTCTTTCCTTACCAGCAGGTGTTTGTTTTATAAGAAGCTATCACTGTTACTATACAAGAAACAACATTTAATTATGTATATTTGGTCTGGAAAAAGTGCAGAACCAAGGTCCTTTGTAGATGTTCTACATCTGTACAAAGTAAAATAAAATAAGCAGGCAGGATTAAGAAAATGTTATAAAAGTAAGCTTTGAAAGAAATATTTATTTGAACAGTGAGACTGGCAAGTTTAATAATATAAGAAATATAAACTTATCAACTTCTTTTAGCTTAGATCTGTAGTACTCAGCAGATACATTTTTTTGTCCTTAGTTCAGTCCCATATTTCAGTACTAGAAATCTAAATACCTTAAATCATTATTAGTCTCAGAACAAGCAAGTGTCCAGTACTATTTAGTTTTATGAATTTTATGCTTCAAGATCACCAGTAATTAATCCAGAATTTTAACTGCTTTTTAAATACATCAAGGCTTGATGGGAAATAAATGAAAATGTTCCATTTGTCTTTCTGGTCAGTTGGATAATGTTTGTTTTATTTAAGAGAAATTTAGCACATTCTTTCCAGCAGCCGGTTAAGTGTGGTTGTTGTTGGTGCCAATGCACTACAGAGATTTTAAAGGAAGCTAAACAGTTTAGACAGTCATCTGGGAAAAAGTAGTAATCACAATGGGATGTGGTGAGGATTTTTTCTGTATCTTTCCTATGTTATGTCTTACTGACAAGATACACTCAGCACAAGAAACACTTTTCCATCACGGAGAAAATCCTAGTTTCCTGTTCTTGGCTTACTCCAGCACCCAGCCTCACAAGTCAACTAGAGCAGCTAACTGGCTGATCAGACTTAGGACAGCTGGCTATTGTCCCCAGACCACATTATAGCATGGAAAAATTTATGCTGGATCTCACCCAGCAGTCTCTTCCCTGTCTGTCCAGTCCCATCCAGTTAGCTTGGTCTCTTTTCTGCGTAAATTCCTGCACTTGAAGACACAGCTTTATCCCAGGTGGAGATTCCAGTGCTTTTACGCTCTCCACCTGAAAAACATTTAGATACTAAAATATATACCCAAACAGATATTTCTGCAGTCCTTTCTACTCACATTTGGCCAGGAGAGTGTATTTGTAATTTTATTAATTTACATTGACACAATTCTAAACTGGAGATTAAGTGTTCACAGCAAAGCATCAGTTGCACTCATTAATAGGCAGTAAAAGTAGGTGTTTATGTCTGTCTATCTGTTTCGATTTTTTCTTAGTAGAAAGCATCCCTGTTTATGCCAACTACCATTGCACACATTCATAAATAGTCATCTAAAGGGGGACCCTTCAGTCCCCTTGTGGGAATGTGCTCTCTTCAGCTCATTTAAACAAACTCTACAACTTCAGAGTACAGCAACTTAAAGTCCAGTTCAGCAGCCCTTGTCTCATCAAAGCTTTTGCCCAAATGAAATCTTACGTGGCTGATGAACCAGCAGCTGCTGTGAAAATTAATAATCTGGAATTATCCAGGACACCAATAACAGTCTGAAGCCACCCCGAAGTTCCATTCTCTGCTGTCTATGTAACAGATTTTGTCACCAAGGCTTCATTGTGAGATGGAACTTTTGATCTAAGTACAAAAAAATAATTCATCACTAATTTATACCTGCAGTTACTTTCGGAGATGCAATTATATCCACCATCCCAAAGCCAGAGGCCAAGTCAAAAATCATTCTAAGAATCAGATGCTAACTGGGTGATGGTGATGTAAAGGCCTCGAACAGCTGCCCATGCTCAGTTCACACTTGATCCCAAGCCCATTGAAGTCACTGTGAATCTTTCCTTTGACGTCAATGGGCTTCAGATCAGGTCCTGAGCAATTTTTTAAAAACCTCAGACAAATCAAAACCATTTCCTTTGGAATGAGACTGTTCACACCCCTTAGTGAAGACTATTTCCTTTCCAAACACAGCTTTCATACCAGAGTCACGTCAGCTGAATTTCTATTTTTACCAAAAGCTGCATTTTTTGAAGAAGCAGGAAGCATACTTTTTACTTATATTTTATCTATTAGCAGCTAAGCTGTTTTTGTTCAAACTTTCAAAAATATCCCCAGCTGGGCAGGTCAGACCTAGAACCAAAAATGGGAAAAATTTTAGAAAGTTACCTTTTTAAAAAAAAGTTACCTTGTTTTAAAAACCTTTTTAAACAGAATCCTTGCAGATTTAACCATAACAGTCACCGCATTTTATGTGGTGAGAGGTTGTCCCTGCACTCCGAAGCCAGTAGACTCGCATAGATAATTTATTCTTATAAAATGTATGACAGTATAACAACTGTTATAATTTGTATAACAGAACTAACATAACATTAAATCTTATAGAGAACTCTGCACTAAATACTGTATAAATTTATTTAGAAATGCTTCCAAAATGCAAAATAAATTATCAGGTATAGACCTGGGGAGAGCAGATCCTGCGAGGCACCATTTCTGTATGACAGTTTCCTGAAAGTGATGGGGAAATTCTTGGATAATTTCGTCTCTGGAAGGCAACCCTTGTGATGACCAAGAGAAGAGTGAAGTGTTCCTCCTTTACTGAAGACTGAGAGAGCGGTGAATGTGTGCTCACTGCCTGGAAAGAACAAGGGTGAAAAGGCATGTTCAGAGATACCGTGCTGATATACAGAAGAGGCCAAGCAGAATACACCGAATACTTTTCCTCTGTGTAGGCAGGTTTCCCATAAAGTTTTGTACAGGCACATCACAGACCAGTGGGCAGTGGAAATTACCTGGGAAACATTCTGTCCCTTGCTGAATGACACAGAAGTAGCCATTCCTTCAGCTGCAAGAAATGTCAATCTTACTGCTGAATGCACTCCTGCAGGGATGCCATGGGATACCATGCACCATACAGGCTCCTGGAACAGTGTCTGAGATTGCATTTGATCCATATATTTTGTGTACAGTTTTTTCCTTTCCACCTATGTACTTATTTCACTGTTTCTGTGTTATTCATCAACACAATACTTGCCAGTCTTAACTGCTAAGACTACCATGTGTCAATGTTTAAGTATATCAGCCTTTCAAGGGATAAGGGTATAAGGTCTCTTTGCTTCTTGACTGGAAGTAACTCTTTATGGTGATGGAGAGACTATCTCAATTAGACTAGGTGAGTTACCACAGAAAAAAAAAATCAAATTAGGTGAGCTGTGTTTTCTTTCCCTGTTCAAGCATGGGCGTGGTGACCCCACCTCAGTGATGGCCATCTCCTGTTTAATGTGTGATTGCAACTATACTCTGGGAAACAGCACTCCCTAAAAGCTGCTATCTGAAGAATCTCCTAGGGACACTTCTTGCCAAGTTCACTGCTGTGTTTCTGTTGTACTGGGCCTCCATCCCTTGTGAGAACATCTGTGTAAAACAGATGGAGAAGGTGATCTTCATCTGCAGTCTCTCCCCATCCTTTTCTCAGTATTCTGAAAAGACGTACCTCTCAGGGGCCCCAGATCTGTGATTGATTTTGATGCAGGAGCAAAAGCACATGTTTTACAGAGGAAGAATGTAGATCTTGTGGGATAACTTACAATGCACAGTAGTCTTGCGTAGAAGCTAAGTAAGTGAGAGAAAGCCAGATGATTCCCTGGAGCCTGCTATTAGAGGAATAGTCCAAGCTGTATGGTAGATGAGATAAAGAGGAAGACCTGAGTACAGAAGGACAACCTAAGGAACATTTTGGGAGCCAAAAACCAACCAAAAAACCCCAAACCACAACAGTTCCTCCAAATATGAATTTAACCAACTGGTTGCCTAGCTTTATTATGTGTTTTCAATCCCACAAAAAACATGACTTGCTGATCCAGCTAATTGGGACCTTGCTTGTGTCTTGTCAGTTCAAGAATCCTGAAGAAAGGGCTATAAATACAAAAAGAGAAGGAAAAAATAGGCAGTCTTCCTGTGGGTTTAAGAATTTCCCTAGCAGATACCGGATTCCCAGTTCTAACTCAGTTCTGAAACAGCACTCGTGAACATCAAAGAGTACAGCACTGAGCATGCTGAGTCCCAATTACACACCTCAAAAGTAAACGTTACCTCAGTGGAAAGTCTTCACAAATTCTAAATGAAATAAAGGCCAAGATGCCCAAATGCTCCCTGGAAAATGTAGACCCTTTCTTTATTGATAATGATTGCTTCATTAAAATAGATAATTGTTAATATACAAAACTACACTGCTTGGTGAAAAATTGTTTTAGAAATGTGTTGTTGCACATATGGATATTACTACTCTTTGCAAGATATCAGGAAAAGAAGTGTCAAATAGTTAATTTTACTGCATTTCTATTGTTTTTTAACAAGCCGTCTTTAGAGACAGGAAATCTTTTCTGAACACGGCTCATGTTTCAAAGGAGAAAGAGTTAGCACAAATAATTGGTGCACATTGAAGTCAGAGGAGCATGAGTTTTATTTTTAAAAGAAGTCTTTAAAAGCTGTGTAAACTCTCTGTAGCTAAATAAGAGTTCAAAGAGTTATGCCTTTCACATCATTTAGCAAAAAATCGTGGTGACAGCCATCTTTGATTGTTGGGTTTTTTTTCTTTCTTTCCACAGTAATGAACAGATTTTTCTCTAACAACTTAATCCAGTGTAAGGAAACACACCTAGCAATGTGGCCATGAATTAATTCAAATAAGTAATGAATAAGGAAATAGGCATAATTAGTAGCCTTTAATTTCAATAGTACCTGCTCCCTATCCTTCATGCCAGTGCTCACGTGCATATTCCTGTTGCTTATACTTGCCTTCCTGCAAATACATCCAGTATCCATTGAACTGGCTACGGCAGGTGAATGAAAATATTGAAGTACTTTGTATAGTCACTAGCACACCTAATGTTATCTTAACTGAAATGTTTTTCACAGAAAAATTGCTATGCTATGGTAGGCATACCAATACACTACTTAGGATAATGTATATCGAATATATAGAAGTGTACATGTGTGTGCATGCTTTATTAAGTCTTTGCATTAAGCTGCCAACAGAGTTTTGTGCTCTTTACTCCATAAGGTGTTGATGTTTAGCTCATGTTTTACCTAGTCTTCCCTGTAAGATTGCAACTGGTTCTGTTTTTCTTCTAAGAAACAAGTTAGAATAGGCCTTTCCTAAGAAAATGAACATAAACCAGGATTGATGAAGTGTGCTAAACCTCTTTTATTATTATTTGGATTCTAGTCTGGATGCAGTGCAACTGAAAGTTTCTAGACGTACAAGATGCATCAATACTGAAACACATAGCAGATATTAATGCTGAATATCTTCACTAATAACATAAACTCTAATTTTGCAAGGTCAAATAATTGAAAGAAGGCTTAATTTTATCACACAATAAAAATAATCATTATGCTTTCATTTCTCTACCTTTGTCACAATTACAAAGTGTTTTTCACTTGCTCTTCCTTGCTCTCTAATTCTCTTCCTGACACTGCTTTTCTGTTATATTTTTCCTGGTTTTGTTTTCCAATTTATTAATCTCTTTCAATCTGTGACCATAACATCTTTCCTCGTTGTAATGGATTTCTCTATTTTTTTTCTTTTCTTTTTCAATAGTTCTGTCCACCATAATTCTGTAACTTACTTTCCAAAGGAATGGGCAGTTTGACAAGTGAAGAGGGAGAATTTACATTAGGTTTCATACTAAAAACAACACCTGAGGTTATCTGTAAACACTATATTCTAAAATCTTTATCCACTCATTAAGACTTTTTCTTTTAAATAAGTACCTTTGAGTAATGCCCTTCAGTGAGAATGGCTGTGTTATGTTAATACTCCCTTCTGTTGTGAAAAATACCAGAAAGTCATCTGGCTCTGCCCACCTTGGCAGTCCCTAGCTGCCAGACCTGAGCTTAGGTGCTGCATGCACCCGGTGCCAAAAGAGACAAGGAGAGGAGTCAACAACTGAGATTGCAAGATATCAGCAAGAACTCTGAGCCCCACTAAAGAAAAATAACATTTAGATGTAAAATAAAACATTTGGGTATATATATATTTTTTATGGTTGTTTAAGCAGTCATTATGCCTGCCAAGGGCTCTTAAAGCATCTCAGAATTGGGTGTGGTTGATCAAATATGCGCAGAAGCAGGTTTGGATACAGGATTAGTCAAATCTATAAACTTTTATACTGAGATAGGTAGCAGCCGTAGCAGTACTGAAGCTAAAACACAAAATTCACACAGCAGGAAGGCAATACACAGTAAAATTTGAGGAGCTCTGAAGTGTATGTTCTTCTCTTCACCCCTCTTTTTTTTTTTTTTTTGGCATGCTTTTGATGATTTCTAAAATAGTTGAGAAATGGCAGTTAATGCTGAATCCAAATAAATGGCAGCAGTTCCTACACATGTGAGATGATAAGGGTTGCTCCTGCACAGACTTTTGTGGAGTGCTTCGCTACCATAAGAGCTAATGATTTACTTGTTTTTCCAGGACACATTAGTCATTCCTTGTGGCTCAATGTCACCTTCAGCATGATCTAAGCGACAAATGTGAGTCAATAATTATCTTTCCTTTGTTTCATTAGAATCAAACATTTTTATGGGTTTTATTGTTTTTATTTTTTATTACTTGTTTTATAGGGTGCACAAAAAGCAAAATTTGTTCTTCATTGATGCCTGAGAATTATGTTTTGGGGTTTTTTTTTGCTATTTCAATTCTTCTGTAACACAGAATTATATGCTCTGTGATGCTATAATGTCTCTTGCTGGTTTGCAGTAAATCACCAGTTTCAGGACAGTCAGAACATTGGGAAAACTTGCTTTTAAAGTTGGACTAAAACAGATTCTTCAGCTCTGACTTAATAGTATGGCTTTGTGCCTAGATGATATCAGCATTTTTTGCTATTAGCCATTTTAAGAAATTTTCTCTTAGTACAGTGGTACTAGACTAGCACAGACTACTTTTAGATTTCAGGTTACTTGGTTCAAACTGCAGTACGTGGAACTTTTCACAAACTGCAGTGCACTCAGCCCACTAAAAAAGCTGAGTTAATACAGCTTTATGGATCACTGTTGTCAAAAAAATATTATTTTCAAAGTGTCTCTTTAAAGCCCTCTTATTTCTTATGGCTGTTTTGACTTTCCTTGCACCGAGAATACCAAAACAAACTGATACACTGCCTTGTAATTAGAATTGATTCAGGGAATACACACAATAGTTCTGCATTGTAATCCTACAATTATTCCCCCAAATTATCTGCAGGCATGGAGAGCTCTACATTTACCTATTTTAGTTCCTGTGAGCCTAAACAAAGAATCCACATCCGTACTTCCATATTTCTGCCCAGGGTTTCCCAGACACAAATATGTGTTCACATATCCTTAAAATATTTGAGGTATGCACAGTAAATCCATTACTTTCATAACATGTCAGACATACTTGTGAATGTGCCGAAGAACTGGACACCACATGCTAAGTAGCTATTATTGCCTCCTGAAAAATATGGAAACACTGTGAGTGTCAGAACCGCCTGGCAGCACGTCCCAGAGTCATCAGACTTAAGGCAGCCCCCCCCCCATCCCACAGGGCAGTGAACCTGCTCTGCCCAGCACCCTGCTCACATACAGCACACTTACACAGGCTGCCATACACCTAGGACAGAGAATGCCACTTCAACACCACCATGCATGGCATTTCTGGACTGAAGAGCAGCAACAGGAAAACCCATGGTAATGCAAGATCACATGCGTGCAGCCTTCTGGCAATTCCCATAGAAACGATGGGGCCATACTGGTCAGAGAAGGGTAGGATCTGACCCAGCCACTTTTTCTCTCAAGAGAAGACTTTGGTCTTTGGAATTGGGTGTTACTGTAGATCAACAAACAGAACCGACAAAGGGTAGAACATGTGTTATAGCATAAGGATAATAACAAGCACATCAAGAAACCCAAGAATGAATTAAGCCAATAGAAACAAGCAAAGCAAAAATATCTATATCTATACAAAATCAGTCTGGGGAAAGATAATATTTACAGCAGATGTTCAGCTTGTCCACTTTTGTGCAATTCCAGATTTCAGGAGACAGGCACTGCTTTGGCAATGTTACTGTACATATTTAATACAAAGTATTTAGAAAGCGTATATGCACTTTAAAAAGGTGACATTCATGTTGGGGGGGGGAGGGAAATAATAAAAAAGAAGAGAAAAGAAAAGAAAAACTTAGGTAAGACGAGGGTGCTGGAATTCGCTCTGTTTGCTCAATTCTACATGCAAATGTTGCTGCTCTGCTTCTTCAACCTGGCCACACTGACGTGTACAGACAATCAGGCACATTGAGGCAGCAGTGGGGGACAGCGGAAGCAGCTGAGCCAGGGAGGAGACAAATTCAGGGCAGATGTCAGATGGCAGGGGAGAGTGTGTCAGGAGTAGGGATTTTACATCCTAGGAAGGATAGTTTGTTCTTTCAGGAAATTTCTATGTTGTAATCCAAAAATGGGACGTTAGGCATACAAGGTTTAATTTCTGTATTTCAGCCCCCAAAAATGTAATGTGAAGTGCAAATTTGAAAAGCTATGTTCCTTATTCTTATTGGACAGCTCTAGTAAAAGGGTATGAAGAACATGACGTACTTTCCTTGTATTAATATAAAGAAATATCAAGAAATAGCTCTAGAGCTCAGGACACAAATGGAGCTTTAGATTAGCTGTCAACAATGTCATATCCATGTTAATAATGCCCTGTTCATGCCTGGGGCTGACAGTCTTTCTTATTTTTATTCACAAATTCCATTTAATAACAGCAATAAGTCACTCTAGACAGTGCATTTCTAAGGGATTTTTGCACTTCTCAGGTGGTTAAAGTCACTTGACCTTCGGCCTCATGCCTTAAAAACTCCCTAAGAGATGTGCTAAATTGCCCAGAAATACATTGCCTGTCATGTCTTGTTGCTTAATTAAGGGACAACCTATATGGCCTATAAGGACTGCCCTTAAGTAATTACTAATTGATCTCCTACTCAAGAAAAATGAATAAATTCCACAGCAGCCACACTGTCACATGGCATTTACTCAAATTCATATTCCTCCAATAGAGAATGAAAAGCACACAGTGAACGGGTGGATTGAAGGCAGAAACATCTTTAGAGCAGCTAAGCCTCACTCCCAGAGTTTGCCGTGTCCTATCGCCTGTAACCACCACCCTCAGCCCTTCGCTTGCATTGAGACAAAATACATTGCTTGAAAATCAGAGCTTCTAGGAAATAATATCTAGAATTTTCCATCTGGATTTATCTACTTTGAAAGATATTTAATCTTTGGTACAAATATCTAACCAAGGAATCTCAGCAAGAGTGATAAAATGTCACCTGCTGAAAGCAAAATAATCGTAGCCCACAAAAACAGCCAGAGGAAACACATTTTAAAGCTCTGTTCTGAAGAAAGGATGTGGGATTTAGGTTGGCACAGAAGAGATTCTTGCAGCTTTTGTTTATCAGAGTGCATGAAGCAGCCTTCCTGAACTTGTTGCATTTTCTGTCTAAAGCTTCAAATGGTCCAAAAAAAGTGATGGTGTCTTCCAGTTTTGTAAGATGATGGGAATGCTTTGGGCTGCATCAGAAATCTTGACTATGTATAGGAAGTTTTAGAGTATGAGCAATATGAATACAATGCTCTTAAGCAATATATGGTTGTCAACATTTATTAACCTCCTATTACCCTCAGTTAGAGTGCGTTTATATATTATCCTGTCCAAGCAGTTTTCACATACTGACTTCTCACACCTACATTAGTGCTTTACACATCTCAAAATTACTGAAAGTAAAAAGGACCCACCTTTGAAAAATTTCCCTTGAACACACTAGATGAAACCAGGACTCACTGGAGTCAAAGGTAAGTTTTCTGTTGATTTTAGCAAGGCCAAGGTTTTAGTCTGGTAGACATGAACAGTACAAAGCTACAAAGTTTGGGGAACACTCTGATACACTGTAATGCATGGTACAGGAGGATAAGACTTTTTTTTTTTTTTTTTTTTTGGTGCCTTGTATGAAAAGCTGCAGTGGTTCTGTGCTTCAAATGATGCTTTATTCAGGGTTCCCCCCACTCCTCTAAAGCCACATTAGGAGAGGAGCGGCATTTGCAGTGATGGAGGAGAAGCATGGAGTCTGAACTCTGGAAAGGCACTCTGATCACCAGCACCAGCACCAATGGCATAATATTAGGAACCATACTAAGGTACTTGTCTCACTTATTAAATGCTTGACTGCATTATTTTCCCTTCACTTTAATACATTAAATGTTGCAGAGTTGCTGTACGTAGAACTGCAAAAGTTATGGACAGCTGGGACCTGTCACGTAAATATACCTTCTTGTCATTATGATTATGTAACTGATTGTTATTGTTTGATTCAATATACCGTACTGTTTTAAAATATCAAGAGATTGATAAACAAAATAAATACGTTAATCAACAGGTATTCCTTAAGCCTGTTTGAAACAGTGATAAATAGTGAGCGATGAAGGGCTGCTTGCCCCTACCTGAATAAAACCAAAGGACTGAAAAGCACAGTCAAATCCAACAACTACCCTTTCAATCAGTCCTCTGGGTACTTTGTTTAAAAATTACATCCTGTCCTGTTTTGGCAGCTGATGCAACTCTGGAATAATATGTTTGATTAAGCTGGCTACCAACAAGATATGTAACCATACGCGATGTAAGCTAATTTTTTGTGATATGACATTTTTACTGTTACTCATGGGCAGCAATGAACTGGCTTTTCTGGTTTGGTTTTTTTTATTTTTTTCCCAGAATCTCAGAGCTCAACGAGAGGTTTATCACATTGACACAATCTTAACCGAACATTAATATTCATGCATCACTTTGGTGCAGCAGGAAAGCACATTCCTTTAAAAAATAAAAGAACAGTAATACTGATAATTCTGATTCCTGGATGTGCCTAGTTTCTTGCAGCTGAAAAGGCTTTTTCTGTCATCATGTTCTGCAATGATTTTTGTGTTTTTCTATAACATTTTTCTCCCTACACATGTGGGTTTTATATCCTCTTCATGTTGGTATAGCATGAAGTCTTATGTGGAATTTAGAGGATCTGAACTAAATGTAGCTAAAAGGAACTTTTGGATGAACTGCCTGGGATTTGTTCAGATCTGTTAAAGTAATGGAGGAAAGCACAAAAGGATAAAGAAAAGAAAGGCCTTAATCTTTGTTCCATGAGTGATAAAGCAGCATCACATGGGTGAAAATTGGCCTGACCTTCACCCACATGATGCTGCTTCTGCCTCAGCCACTCTTTCTTTGCTCTGATTAAGTGTAGATAGCCTCTTTCTCTGCAAGGAAAAGTCAAAGAACAAAAAGAAAAAAAATCCTGTCTTAACTATAAAAGCTTTATTTTTTTAATCACAGTTGGGCTCATACAAGCTGGTTTCTAATCTTATTTTTTTAAGCTAAAAAAGTGCCTTTTTAGAATTTCTTTGGCTCGGTTTCTTTAACCACCCCCCCCCCCTCCTCCCCCAAATCTCAGGGCCCAGATCTTAACTTGCTTCCCTTGGATGTGCTTTGTTGCTCATCTTCACTTTTACATGATAGCTGTTTGACTTAAATGGGTTATTCGCCAAAGGATTGCCCCTTGAGGAATGGAAAAACTGGAGGGAGGGAGAGGAAAAGCAGTACTCAGCTGGCTTAAATGGCATGTACAGTATATCTACTGGCAGGGTATTGCCAAGGCTCTGAGGAAACTTTCAGTGCTCAGCCGTTACCACTGGATGCCATACACCAACTGAGACGTGGTTTTATGTATCAGGTTATCCACGTTCATGCAGGCAAGAGAACTTTACTGCGACACTGGTGTCAAGCAGCTCCTGTGACTAATATTTTTAACAGCATGATATTTAAAATTTGACAAGGATATAATCATTCATTCTCCAGATAGTCAACATGCTTGGAGAGCTGGTAATGTCTTCAGAGGCTTCAAAGGGGGAGCCACTGGAATTAGTCTCTTTTATAATGGGTACTATGTAACTAATTTTTGCTTACACTATTGCAACAGGATCAAAATGTATTTTTAATTGGATGTCGATCTACTAAAAATCACTTAAACTCATGGTCATGTAGGTGTATGTATATATGTATCTGGCTGAGAAACCTGGCTGAGATCCAGTGAATTATTGGCTAAGTCCACAGGCTAGCTTCAATTTCCACTGGTCATTTTTTCCCTCGGGAGCTAAGAATATATGATGCTGTGCAACATAATGGAATGTCACTGTAATGTGTAATGTCTGTTATTGTATTACATATCTGAGGCAGGGAATGAGTGAAGACTTCCCCAGCTTACCTACAAACCACAGGCACCAGATAGCTTTTAGCTGGAAATGCTCTGGGTATTACTTAGACATGCTAAATTACAAAATGGCAAATTACTTAATAAATTCACAGTAGTTTCTAAAATTGGAATCAAACATATGGATACTAGCATGCTCTGTGTAGGTCCAGTGTGACTACCGCTGATTAATTAGTTTTGGAAACAACAAACACCAATTCACTGTATTTAGAAATTTTGCAGCAGCTATAATTTATAAGAACATGCTTAAAATAATAGTGCTGCTAATTTTGATATGTGAATACACTGACACTAACAACATCTCTTCCTCTTTGGCAGTGGTTTCAAAAACATCAGCATGAGATGTTTTCTTGCCTGGAGAGATATTATCTAGCTATACATCCTCGCATGCACAGCTGAATCAATAGATTATTTTTTAGTGATATAACTGAGATTTGCAAGACCTAGTTTTTGAGTGTTTAATAGTACTGGTCACACCATCTAAGAATATGTTTGCATTTGTTTTCCCAAGTAAATTCCACCATTGTACCCACAGAGAGTACCACACAAAATGCTGTGGTTGTAAATATGTTCAGCAGCAGTTAGAATTTGGACTCTGATTCAAAGCCCATTGAAGTCAATGAAAAGACTTCTATTGACTTCAGTGTGCTTTGGCTCCGGCACTTGATTCTTTATTTAGAACTTCTAATGATTATTCAGTGAAAGAGGCAATACTGTGAGCTTTGGGTGCTGCAGTCCTCTTGCTAAAAACAAAATTAAATCTATAAGGAAAGATTTTATTCAGGGAAAAAATTATAATTTGTATAGCAAGTTTTAATTACTCTTCTATTTAATACATTTGTACATCAACACACGCACATTTATGAACATTTGTAGGGAATCATACATGCTTGCATAATACATACAAACACACCCCCTCCATGTTCATACAAATCGTATTAAGAATTTAAGATATGAACCTCTAGGGATCAACACATTGGCCAAAAGAGCAGTGTACAGTGGCATCCATGGTGCTGCGTGGTATCTGTGACACCCACATGGGAGTGGTAAGTATGACAGAGGGTCTGTAAGAGATATATTTTCTTCTGAATTGACAGGAGGAGCCTGGTGGCATCCCCAGATGGCATTAGGTCCTGGTTTGAGCCAACCAAAGGGAACCTTTAGCCTCAGTAGTTAATTACCAATAATGGATTATCAAAGTTCCATATATTTTCTCCAGAGTCATCTTACAGAATTGTTTTTAAACTCAGAATTTGACAAAGCAACTGGTTTTAATTTTGTGGCTTGAATCCTTATTTCATTACCAAGAGGACAGCATTCATGATGGCATATAAAATATTGACGCAACAAACTAAATTTAACAAGATGGAACATACTGAAAACCACATTAAAAAAACAAGAATGTGTTTTTATTTAAACAACTAAAAATACTTTTAAGATACATTTTTGGCTTAATTGTCTGGTTGTCTCAGAGTTTCTCAGTGCTACGGCGTTGCTTTCACGCACCCACAAAAGCCCACGTTAGGCATACCCGTTACCACCCTCACCAGTAAGGAGGGGAGGTAGTTTAGTAACTTCACCTGCTAGTTAGTAGCTATTGACAGGTCTAATCTGAAGCCTTCCTCAACATCAGAAGATAATGAGGACCAGTACTTTTGTTTATTTAAAAGAGACTGAACCAGCCATCATATCTTACTGAAAATGCACATTTCTACATATTAAGTTGCTCTACATGCAGCATGTTTTGTAAGACTTTTTCAGTTCATGGCAGCTGCCTCAAACAAGCTTGAAAGAGCCTATTATGGTCTATTGGGTCAAAAATGGTGCTTTTTTTTTTAAGTGCTGAAGTACTTAGTTACAGTGAATTGGTAACACAATCTCCACACCATAATATGCATATTGTGCATGACAAAAGGCGAATAATTTGTAATCCCCATTTAAAATAAAAGCATAAATACCTACTGTATTCAGCAGATCTGAAATGTTCTGCCAGCACATATTTAAAAGAGACTCAATGTGTTCATGTGAAAGACCAAAATGGTCTGTCCTTTGTTAGTGCAACTTACTGAACAAAAGTAAGGTTTATAGCTCTCTTTTTGTTTATTCCCACTTCATTATTAACATGTAATCACTACTGAAACGTAGTTTAGGAAATTCACAAGTGAAAATTTACATGCAGACAACAGGAATGAAGGCACGATAATCTATATTAAAACTATCCCTTGTGTAATCCCCCAGTGCAACATAAATTAGATCAGAAAGAGGTCTCATCCTTCTCGGAGGACCCATTTCTGGCTCTGTCATTCACACTAGGAGTCCCTTCTCCTTGGAGAAGACAAGAACAAATTGAGGAATAACAAAAGACTCCACGAGTGTCAGAAATTAGGTTATGATTATTTAATTGCTCTGTCTTTGCTGCACAAATTCAGTCCTTGTAACTTTTTATAACATTTTTTATAGTCCTTCCTTGTCTACAATGCTTGCTGTCTTTTTGTAAGAGAAGTTCATTAGGAAGGGGGAAGCTTTGGCAGGGGAACAAGAAAACTGTCCAATGTCATCACCAGATGTGAGTAATGCTAGTGGCTGCTGCATTCTATGTCCACTGTCCTTCATACGGTCCTTATTTGCCAGAGATTTACTTATTCTGCCTGCTGTTTCTCACAGATTTTTGCTGATAACATATATAAATATCATCCTTCCTTCTGTTATATTTGTTTAATGATCTACATATAGCATACATAATATGGGGACCTGCGTTCATCTACAAAGCCTGAAGATATTGTTCATTATGTTTTATGTGCTAGTATAGATAAAAATTATTCCCAGAAGGGAACGTGTTTAAACTAGCAAAGAAAAATGATTGACATCTACCATAAGTACTTTTGTCAAAGCTTTGGCATGTTATCAGTTTGCAAAACTATTCTAATGAACAGTGTCCATACTCACCAGATGTGCTATCAAGAATATGCCAGATACTTGTAAAATTCTGCTGCAGTCTTAATGCCAAATGTGTAAAATATAAACAAGTTAGGCTACTAATTCTGATAGATAGATTTGGTTGGATAAAGAGTTGAGCCTAAAGGGTCAACGAATGTAAATAATTCTAGGCAGGAGCCTACCCTCTTGGCTAGTTTCAGCAAATGTGGGTTATTATCTCCATGCTCAAACACTAAATTGCCTTGTATAAATTTGCAACTTTAATACTGATGCAGGCAGAAGTAGAAAATGCTTAATTAAAATAAGGCTTTATCTCTCTATCTGAGAAATAAAAAAAAAACAGTATTGAATATTCTTGTTTGTTTATCCTTTTATTCCCAAATGCCCATTCCTAGCTCATAAACATTATTGTTTTCCGAGGGTACAAGAAAACGAACTGAAACAAAGTCTGTCACAAATACATTTCAGGGAGGATTTAATTCTTTCAGGCTCTTAAGACACCAAGAGACTGGCAGAGGCTTTTAGCAATGCCTTTTACTACTATTTTTGAAAGAAATATCCTACAGAGAGATTGCTGAATTCCCCAGGGTATGGTAGCCCTGTGCTTAGACTGGCCGCCTGAAGTCAGCAAAGCAGGTAGAGGATGTTGGTGAATGGGATCCCGGTCTTGGTTTCTGCTCTGATTTTTTCAGGTATTCAGAGCAGGGAATGTTATTCCCCAGACACGCATCATGGCATTCAGATATGCACTTATGAACTTCTAAGGCTCTAACTACTAAACACCAAGTAAATTATTTTAATTAACTAATTAATATCAAATATTTTGTTAAGGTTTCTTTTTTGGGGCTGTGTTCCTGCTGGGACTCATACGTTAGTAACAGAACATCAGACATGTTTGTCTTAGTTCCGGGAAGCAGGTAACATGTATTTGTGGGTTCACTTAAGAGCTGTTACACCAACTGGGGTTGTTTTTATTTCATTTCCTTGAGAATCTACTGTCAAAGTCTGAAAAATTTAACTTAATTATTACTGCTTTTTTATCAAACTTCCACCAATTATCCAAACACAGATTTTAGGCATTTGCTTGAATGGTCTCAAAAACCAGCCCAAGAAAATATACATTTATTTAGTGATATTTGTTTGCAGTGATTTCTTCCACACTGTCCCTCACAAAGTAAAGCTAAAGACCATGGGGTTTGTTGCAGAGACTGACCCCTACTCCAGCTGCCATAATAGTGATTTAAAAGGGTTTCTAGTCTCTCTCTGGACTTAGGAAAATTCCCCACTGCTGTGGGATCAGGGTACGAACTCCACTGCTGTAGATGTCTAAAAGCACTATTCGTGCGTTATACTGAAATGTTCACTGCCCTCGATTTCGGGTGTCCCCAGGTACTCCCAAACATGTGTGATGGTTGTTATTTGGCTGTTCTCTCCCCGCTTGTCCCTACCATAGGAGGGAGATCCTCCCTTATGGGCTGGAGGCTCAGTGACAGCTCTTCCACCAGCTTCCCTTCTTCCCACTCACTCTTTCTCAGAGTTACTGTGCATTCATACAGAGAAATAGTTCAGTGTAAGGGAATAAAAAACACAGAGTTTATTAGGATGTGTGTCAAAATTACAAACACAGAGGTTCGTATATATGCATGCTAATCATTTCTAGTTATGCATGAAGTTAATTTACAGAAGAAGATTTACATCAGTTTAATGGCATTCTCTACAAATAAGATTCAATGATTTCAGTTTGATTTTGATGCCTTTTTATGTTTTGCTTGTTTTGAGATATGTATTAATTTGCTTTATCAATAATATGAAAAATTAATGAAGCTCTTATTAAGGTTAAAAGCACCTCGGAGAAGTCATCGCTTGTCAGCTTTTGGTTTATTCCTATGATTACAACAAAGTTGTGTTGCTGTCACTGGCAAAATAATTACTCCCTCTTCCCTGTCAGTTTTCAGGTTGCTCTCCTGCTTCTAGAGAGGAGCATTTGGAAGCTGTCCTTCAGAGATACACAGAAGCACTTGCAGAGCAGCACAGAGGTAGGAATGGGACCTGTGTGTCCTACATGCTTGGCATATCTGGGACACCCCAGCCTCTTTCTCAGCCCCTGGGCACACAGGCACTCACACGTTGTGCCAGGTCCTGGGACCCACCTCCCCCCGCACCATGGCTCTCCTTCCCCTGACATGGGACACCACCAACCCTGACTGTCCTTGGCTCTCTTCCTGAGCTCAGCTGGACTCAGTTCACTGGCTTTAAATGGTGGAACAGACCTCACAGTTTTTTCTTTAAGAGATCTAATCCTTCAGATTTCACAAAGGTGATTTTTCTGTTGATTTCAACAGAAGTTATATCTGAAGACAAATGGTAGGATAATACCCATTTGAAATATAAGTGGACAGCAGCATCAGATCAGACGGGTGGTGAGAAGAGGCTGAAAGGAAAATGATGACGGTGCAAAAATTTCCCAACATCTTCAACCTTTTAGTTTCAGAGCAATGAAGAGGGTCTCTCTTTGGTTAATGCAATTTAGCAATGATTCCTTGGAAAGGAGAAAGGATCCTTTCACAGCTGTATCAACAATATCTACTCTCTTAAAAAAAATAGCAGCTGACTTGACATGTCAAGCATCACATATTTGGCCATGAAAGTGAAGTGTAAGCCATGCTGGCCAATAACACAGGCTTGGAACAATGCCACTGAAAAGTTGGTCTGTAAACTGATGCTACCTTATTTCTTGGATTCTAGGAGGGCTTGCTGAGATTTAACAGCAATGCAGAACTACCACATTCCTGGTAGATATTTCTTTTCTTGTTACACGAGATCCATGCATGAAGTGAAAAAGAGCAAATGAACATCAGGTTTACATCACCACTGATATGTGAATGATTGATCACCCATTAAATCACATACAGAGCTGGTAACAGCACACGGGGTAGTGGTAAAGTAAAATGCTTGATATTCTTTACTCTAATTAAACATGGAAATAATATGATGCAGTCTGTATTGTAAATGTTATTGCAGATTATAGACCTAGAGAAGAGGTGTTATGCCACCTTTATAGCCTCCAGTTCCTGGAGACTGTGACTTAGAGCTGCCTCAGGGCTGTCCTAAATTACACCAGTTGGTAATGACTCCCAAAGGGCTCCTATGCATCCAGTGGTTGCTGGAGTGTAAAGTACTTTGGCTATGCCAGCAGCCCATCATTTCACAATGGAGGCTGAGAGCAGCTGGCATAGTGCTTGGAGGAAATCCCCAAGTAGTGGTTTAAGACATTTTTCTAACACTTTTTGTCATGAGAGTGATATAAAATAAAGGCTAGATTTCACAAACATAGGAGCTTTTTTTTTTTTTTTAGGCATCTGTAGTCATGGGTTGATAAACTTGGAGATAAGGGTTTCTGTAGCATTTCAGAGCAGGTATCAGCTTGGCTATATTCCAGATCTTTGTCCTGGCCTCGATTTGCTGCTCAGTAGCACTGCCTGTGCAGTGTAGCACCACTGGCTGTCAAATGCATGCTCCTGTTTTACATCTGTGTTAGCAAAAGGAGAACTGGATTCCCCCTTGTATGTCCAAGTTTTTAAGTTCAGGCTCATATTCCACCGTTTGCTGGGAGCTGCCAAAGATACCAGTTGACTATGTGTGTATAAAAGATCTTTTGAGTACATGTGTTTGTAGCTCATTCAAAAGCTCAGCCAATTCAGGCAAAGTGAGTGACGTATACACTGGTTTTTCTGTACAGTGTGTGGGTAGGCCAACCATTCTTACACAAAGCTCTCAAAAAGTCAGCTGTGAAATTATTACTTAATATTGGCAATTTGGGGGATTTTGTTTTGATGTAGCTATCTTCGGGATGCTCTTAAGCAAACATCCTGAAGACAATAACTGACTGCTGGCAGCAGAAACTCATGACTCTCAAACTACACTAATGCAGTCCAAAACTCAATTGATGACAGTGTTTTCAAACCTCTGTGGCAACAAACAACCTCTTAGGATCTTACTAAATGTTCTGTGAAACATGGGGGAAAATAAAGTAATTGACAGATATACACAGTGCAGAAAAGTACAAACCATCGGGCATCTGCAGAAAGGACTGGCGTAGTTCTCAGAAATAATTGCTAGGGAGAGGTAGTTATCAGTTCTGTACTAAAGATATCTTTTTAAAAAATAAATGTACCTGAGCCCAAAAAACAACAAGGAGAAGGATGATTTTGTGGATAGGTTGAATGTTCCTGGATGTGAATTCACAAAGGACTGACTTTCAGTTTAACTGGAGAAAGGTGAGCGTGCATGCAAGACTGAACTGTAATTTTCCTAAAGGGAAGCAAAACATACCACGTCCTTTCTCTTCCACTGAGCCTCTCCTTTGAGCTAGTGCTGGCTAGCAGGTCTGCATAGGGTGGCAAAGGGTCAAAAGGATGGATGAAAGAAGCTAACACTACATTTTGTCCATTCCCTAGCTGTACATCCTTCTGTGCAAGAGGAAGAGAGATGGTCCAGAACTGCTGTCCTCTTCCTGGAAGGTTTGGAAAGTTGCAAGGTAAATTCTTTAGTGCTCTGTACATGGTCACAGACGGACACATGATGAATTCCATCAAGAAATTAAGGAAAGTGGATCAGACAATTGTCTGGCAGAATTGATTTTTTTAATTATTAAGTGATTTTTAATAGTAGTACCACCTGTTACTGTTCTCTGTTCCAGTGCTTAGATACTATTTCTGCACCCTGGAGTGACATCATTAGGCTAGAACTAGTCTGAGCCAATACTGGAGGTTGATCACAGTCTTAATATGCTTCCTTCTTGTACTGGACCCTTTCTGGAGTTTGGAAAGAAGCTTAATTAAAAGTAAATGGCTTGTACCCCACATATCAAAGGATCTGAGCCAAAATTTCTGTTTGCTTTGACAGTGTAAACTTGGCATAATTCCTTGGAAGGCAAAGATTTTACTCCACATTTCCCCTGAAGACTGAATACAGTATCTGAGGACAGGAAACTCTTTTGCTATAATGTAAAACCAACAGATTTTTGTCTCCTGTGTGCTTTTAAAATTTGTTCCTGAAAACAGAAAGGTAGGAATGGATAAATATGTAATTAAAGAGAGCTAAAGCAGGGCCAATAATGAACAAGTGCCATTATTTTTGTCATAGTTCTTGAAGAAAGCTAAGGCAGAGGTGTAGAAAATCAGTAACAGTGATGCACTTCACTTAGCATGGGAGTTCATGCAGTGCAAAGAGCTTAATGTGTGCATCTGAGCTGGGCCTAATGGGCACCGGTTGTTATCTGTGGAAATGGAGTATGTTAGAGGCAGCCTGGCTACCGTACCCATTAGTAATGGCTAGTGGGATTTTCGACACACTAGTGACCTTTTCTTACTCATTTTGCTGAATTTTCATCCAATAAAAGCCATCATCTGACTGGTCCACCCAACCCTGTGCTGTGCAGTCTAAGCCCACTGGTGAGGGCTTAGTGAGAAGCAGGAGGGAGAAGAGGGGGAGTCTGCAAACATCAAGCTGGAGCTGGGGAGTGAGGGGAGCTGCTGAAAGACCTATGCACACAAGGAGCACCCACATTCCTATATAGTTTTTGTGTCTACTTTTACATATATATGTATGTGTATATACGTACAGCTTTTTCTACACTTTTCTTTTCTTTTTCTCTCCCAAACACCCAGAAACTGCTGTAAATCTGCCAACAGGCTAGCAAAGACCTTTGCGTGCTGCCTTACACTACACAGAGTGAAAACCGTTTCCCTCTGTGCCTCCCGCCTCTACCTGTCCCACAACAGTACCACGCATACTGCTACACCTCCCACATTCAAATCTGCATGAGAATAACCCCACCAGTATACCACCAACCTCTTTAGCTCTTGCTGGTTTTGCAGACTGATTTACAGTTAATATTCCCCCAAGGATAGAAAAGCAGACCTTGTCCTCACCAGAAGTAGGGACTTCGGGAGCTCAGTCCTGCCTAAGAACGTTTAAATGTGGGGAAGAAGGCTCCCTACATTTTCTTGCCCCTCTGCACACATATATAAAGGCCAGAGTATATCTCTGCAGAGGCAAGAAGAGTTTTAAGGACTAATCTCTTGGAACAAGCATTCTAACCAGAAAGAAGCACTGTGAAACCTACCATAATTCATCATAAACTTGCAACTTCTTAAGGAAAGCAATTATATATCTGATCTAAATGAATCCAGTTTAATAAGAATCTAATTCGTTAATTACATGTCTTGTAAAGTTCCTGAAACATGAGGAAGTTATGAGTAACTAAGTACAGAGGTTCACACAGCAAAAACTTATTACCTGTTATTGCTGTTCCTTGACTATTTTGATGATCGCATGCTGGGTATGTTTACACAAAAAGTCAGACTCTCCAACATGATAATGTGAATTTAACAGAAATGTTGCTGACTTCATTTTCAATGTATAGCAAATTACTCTTCTGCAAGGTTTAAGTATGGATAGCCAGATGGAGTAAAAGTTACAAATACCAAGTGGTATTCCTCCACAGAGTAGCAACAGAGGTGCATTAGCCTGGTAGCTCTGATTTTCAAAATCCTGACAAGTTACTAAGGCTTTGATCGAACATGAAAAGAAATACAGTTGGTTCCAGACCATTTAGGACAAAAGCATTGTTTACTATTTTTTTCCCCACTATTTATTTTTTTTTAATAGTGGGCTTCTTATCAAACAAGATCAGCTTCAATCTTAATTAGGTCAACATTTGACATTTGGAATGCATGGGTGCTTTTGCACAAATGACGACTATTTTTCCAACGAAATTCAGCTCTGTTTTAGAGATGAAAGTGGATTCTAAAGGTTGAAGTCTACGAACAAAACTCAAAACAGCTGCAATTTTAATGACATGCAACCAAATGGAATACCTACAGTAGGCTGAATCCTGACACAGGTGAGCAGGAGCAGGATCCAGGAGGCAAATTTGGAGCCTTGGGGGTTAGAGAGAACCCTTTTCCGATAGCACAAGTATGCAGAATTTAACTGGATGGGTTTTTTTCCTCCAGGGGGGAAGATCCATGTTTGGAAATGCTTATTTCAGAGTGGAGGGGACATGACACATTTTGGGGGATTGTGGGAAAAACTGTTTGCCAGTCTGAGTGAAGAAAAGATGCTTTTTCTTTTCCCAGGAGTCCTGCAAAAGGCTACTTGGAAAGTGCAGTGATTTTTGACAAATTGTCAAGATCTTTGAGGTGGCTCTGATGCTGTCAGAGCATTTTTCTCTCACCTCACACAAAGCTTTTCAACTCCTCCTATTTTAACAATCCTAACAATAAAAAATCATCAGATATTCTTTTGCTGTTTTAAATGGCTATTGTTCCACTGTATTTAATCATTAAGGAACCAGAAGGGACACATTTCATTGAAAAATGTTCATTTGACCCTCTGTAAACAGCAACTTGAAGCATTTTAACAGGCTCTTCAAACTGGGCAGAAATAAAGCAGCATCTGGTTTGAAGCACTCTTTCATATTGTATTGTTTATGTTGATAGCTTAAGTTCTTTGCTGTGCATTGTTATTTATGACAATTGAATGTAGAATATTTTTTGATTCAACAGAATGCTTTCATTCTACAGCATGGGAATAAAGCAATCAAAGCTGAGGTGACTTGACCGATTTCATTTAGAAGGTGGATTCCAGCAGACCTATTAGTGTTGAAGGAGAAGGGAGGGGGAAGGAAAGGATGGAGCAGGTAACTAAGGGATACAAATTAAAAAGGGTGAGAAATCTGGGAAAGAATCCTGCTGACGATATGGACTACGTAAGAAATTTCCAGGAGTCACTAAAGCCATGGGAAGAAATTGCAGGAATCTGTCCAAACAAAAAGGCAAGAATTCTACATAGATGTTTCTTTTCTTTTTACTTTTTTTTTTTCCTGGGGAACTTACAAGATAACATTGATGCTTCAATCATCTTGCCCCCCTAAGTCAATAAAAAATGCAAAAATACATGCATGTTTTTAAAGGATTTTATTTGTGTTTCCTATATTATTTCAGACTTTAAAGCAAACCAAATTATGCTTGTTATAAACCTAAAGAGTAAAATGCCAAAGTAACCAGGGTTACAGTGAAAAATAAATAACCAGAAATAGCATGGGGTTGTACCAGTAGTAGCAGAACTGTCCCATGGCTGAGGAAGTTCTTAAAAAGGCTTATCAGAACACTGTTGCAGTCAGACATTACCTATATACTAAATGCATGTATATAAATTTAATAATATGTAATTATCCAAAATGTATCAACCCAGGTATTAAATATATAAATAAATTAATTACTCAAGTCCTTAAGGCTAATCATATGGTAAATGTAAAGAAGGAATAATGAACTTCTTAACAGCAACGTTTATTATTTTTAAAAATAAGTTAAAAGTATTTATTTGGTTAGAAGTGGGTGCAGGAAAAGTACTCAGGTTCTAAGGCAATTTGTTTCCTAAATATTCTACGGAGGCTTTAAAGGACAGAAACAGATTTAGAAGCTCTAATAAGCATTACACATTTCCAAAGCAGCTGAGGAAGGCATTTATAATTATGATTCTGACTTTTCTGTTTAATTTATTCTGTCCCATGTTTCTATTTACTGCACAAGGTGCTGATTTTGAAGCCAGGCCAGCTAGCTTAATTTGATTTCAGAGCTATTTCCCATAGATCATCCACTAGGACTGAGGTCCTATAACAGCAAGCAGAAGCCTGACTAGCCCTAGTGATTGCTCCCAGGCTATATGTTATTTTCTTAAAGACTCTTGTTAGACTTTCTGGTTTCAGCCATATTCAGCAATTCAATATCAGCAGTATTCCAGTCAAAGGACTATAATACAATTAAACATTTTTTTCCTCTTGTAATGCTGTTACATATGGTAGCATCTTCAGCTTGTGGCTTGACAGAGCTTTTTAGTCAGGGTGAATTAAGTACTGTGTGTCTCCTTTGCCTGTTCTCCCCTCAAGACTTCAGCTCTCTGCTATTTAGTTCCTCTCAGGCTGTTTTCCTTTCATTTGCCTTATTAGTAGGTAGGTCAGTAGCTGATGCCACCTACTGTGGGCATCTAAAGGCTGTTCTTTTGTTTCCTTTTTCCCTAAAGCTTGAGAAGTTGCCACTTTCTTTAGTAGTGATTCACAAAAGATATTAAAAAATAATTTAAATCTCTTCTCATTAGAAAAATCATATACTTCACCTTCCTTTACAGGTATGCATACACCTTTCTTTATAACTATGTATAAACCCAGTGCCTCATCCAAATGTTTTAAGCTGACAAAGGTAACTAAAAATCCAAATGTGTTACAGATATTTGACATATTAATTAGCATCTTTCCATTTTCAGAGCTCTTTTCATCTATAATAGCCTGGTGATTTTTTTTTTTTCCTTTCTGTAGTCAGAAACCCCTGGAAGCTGGGGAAGGTCAGACCTTGGCGGCATTGTTAAGACAGAGGGACAAATTGGCATCCATATATCAGATCTGCACCGCCTCCCTTGAGCATTTTTCCAAGAATCTGAACAAATGCAGAAGATGATATTGTACTTCTGGGTCATACTTAGCGGTAGAGGAGTGTGAGGCAGTGTGTACATGTGTGTGTGTACACATCTCAGTAGGAGAAAATAAGCTGTTGTAAGGAAAAACTATTAGTATGAAAAAAAAAAGGTTAGTATTAAGTCTGTTCTCAAGCTCTGGAATGATCAGGCAGGCCCTGCATGTGTCTTTTTACCTTACAGTCTAAGGTAACTAAGAGTTTTCTGATACTCTACCATTCTTGTCTTAATGCACTTCTGTCATTATATCCTTCCCTTTCAGTCAATTGTTGGCTTTGAGAATGGTCCCACTAATGCTCTTTTTCCGTGTTACATCCTTTCCCCTACCCGCTACTATCTTTTAACATCCTATGAGTTTAAATCTGAACCTTTCTTGCCCAGCTGCCTTTCTTCTGCTCTTGGGCACATTATACAGATGTTACTCTGTAAAGGTCCTCTGTTACCCTGCTTACCTTTTGAGTTATTGCCCTATATCTATCCCCTTTTTTGCAACACTCTTTACCCATGCAATTTGTTTCTTTGCTTTTATTGTAGCCCCTGTTTTGTCTGTTCTTATACCTAGTTTCTGTTAGCTGCCATTGCTCCAGTGCCTGTGTTGATATAGACGTATCTACTGAGTATAATGAACAAACCATTGCAGATTTGAGTGAATGTTTTGGGATACATACCACACATTTTTCTTCTCAGCTATTAAGAAGGAGCTTATTGGTTCCAAAGAGTTAGTAGTACTAAATCTATGCTGACATACTCATTTCTGAAGTTCAAAGACAAGTTTCTGAGTTTAAATCACTGATGCAAAATCTGGGGTAGGAGGTCTCCAGATGACAATTTCAATAAATTTGTTAGTGAAAATAGCTCCATGAGACAAATATGGAGGTGCTGGAACCACAAGGAGCTCCACATCTAATTCATTTGATTGAATTTGTAGAACAATTATGGCCATTTCAAGTCTGTACTATCATGTTCCCTCCTCATTTTACTAGTTTTCTTGCACTAGAAGTTCTGGAAAACAGCTGCACCATTCAGTATACATGTCCAGTGGTGTGTGGCCTCTTTCACAGTCATACCCACCTGCTCTGTATGTCAAACGTTACCTAGCCAAGGAGCTCCTCTGCTGCAGGAGCAAACCACCTGCAGGAAGCAAATGCTTATGCAGCAAAACCAGGTCTACAGCACAAAATAACGCTAAGACCAAATTAAGAATTGTGCATATTCAAAACTATACTAGTAGGCAAAAACCACATAATCTGCACAGAAATAGGAGAGGAATAGTGAATACCCCTGTAATACAACACAAATCAATTCCTTTCATAGATTGTTTGCAAAGCAGCATTCACCCTGCTGCATTTTCTCTTTCCCCTTCCTAAGTGTAGCTGCATTCAAAATACATGGCTGCAGAACCACCACAGGTGCTAGTATACCAGTGCAAACAAAACTGCCCCAGTCTGAAGAGGGTTTTGACTAATGTATGCCCACAAATGTGCAAGATACAACTGGTTACGTGTATCTGAGTATAAGCATACACGTAAGCACATATACAATCAACTCAGTTGCAATATAGCAAAACTAGATATCCTGACCATGTTTTATTTTTCTGCAAACATCTGTCCTGGTTTTGGCTGTGACAGAGTTAACTTTCTTCATAGCAGCTAATGTGAGGCTGGATTTTGGCTTTGCACTGAGAAGAAGGCTGATAACGTACAGATGATTGCTGCCAGGACAGTCAAGGACTCTTTTAGCTTCTCTGCTGTGCCAGTGTCTGCAGGGGCAGGAGAAGCTGGGAGGAAGCACAGCCTAGGATTCGACCTTAGGTTTAGGATTGAGACCCAAATTGGTCAATGGTGTATTCCATGTCTTGCATGTCATGCCCAGTGTATAGATGAGGATCGGTCTGGAAGTTCTCCCCTTTCTCTTGTTTGCTCTCCGTCAGCTCCCAGTTTCTTGGATGCTTGGGCTCTTATCTCATTCCCAGGATTGCGACTTAAGGACGCTCCCTGCCCTGGGATCGTTAGCTGGGAACAGTCTGGGCCTTGGACATCAGATGGTGAGCAGTTTACTGTGTATCACTC